>NC_142143.1:32308939-32460454 GCF_024610735.1 Ursus americanus
AAGTAGATATCTTGTATTTGAGAACATTGTGAATAAGGTTTCAACTATTTCATTCAGAAAAATGGCAGAATTTCTTTGAATCAGGCTCCTCTGAGCCACCTTCTTGACTTGGTCCCAACCTTGGGCTTTGCTGGCCTCTTTAGTCCAGTGTTAGCAAGAACCATGCTGAGTCAATTTACTGCACGTACATGCCTCTCACCTTTGATATCTGATCACCCTAGATATCTGATCAAATATCAGGTACTTTATCAAATTTCTGTCCTTAATATCAGAATCCTGTTGTGTCTTCTACCAAGAATCCTTCTATCCTTAATGTTTCCTCTTATTCTATCCACTGAGCCCCACTCTGCCTCGGCTATAAAAGCACATTTGCCCTACTCGTATTTGGAGTTGAGCCAGTCTCTGCAAAACCCCCGTTTCAGTAGTCCTCTTAACTAAAGTCTTCCTTACTACCTTCAGCTAGAATCATGAATATTTTTTCTTTAACAACAAACATTCTGAATTATCAAATTACTTTATACAAATGTTTATAATAGACCTAAGCCTATAGATAAGAAATTTAGAATACTATCTCTTCTTGTTTTCAAGGTAAAGAAAACAAGAGTATTTGTGTTTCTTACTTACCATTACTTGATTTAACTTTTTAATACTAAATAAGATTCTGATAGCATTTTTGTTTCCTTAATTAAATGGGAGCTAATTTATATGACCAATACTCACTCCCCATAATACACTGAACTCAGGTGAGTCCAGCAAATTGTGAATTCAAACATTTCACTGAATTGAAAATAATTTAAGTCATCTGTGGTGGAACTCTGAAGTTTAATAGTTGAATACAAAATGTGAGGGTTAGTAATGAATCTAGATTCCCATTGTTAGTTCAAAAATACTTATTAAACTCTTACTGTATACAAGGCATTGGGTTTGACCATAGAAAATGACAACATTGTAGCAGCTTCTTTGAGATCCTGAAGAAAACATACTATACCAGGTTGTCTTTCTTAATAGAACAATACAAAAGCACTAGCACTGGTAATAAAGAGAATTGTTTTGTGAGAAAAAAATTATCTTCCACTTTTCGAGCTATGAACTCTCTCTTGACCTGTTGCTTAAGTAAATTTCCCATTAATATTTCAATATCTAAATAGTGTTACTTTAAAACTGAAGTTGCTCACATATTTTACCTTGAAAATGGAAAGAAGAAACCTAGAGCTTTCTGAAGCTTTTAATAAGAGTTCTACCAATATCAAATGCTAGTCTCTTAAATTTTTAAATATAATAATTTAGTTAAAATGATTAAAAGTTTGGAGTTTTCATTTGCATAGAACTCTGCACACACCAAAAATCAATTGAGTCAAAGAGAAACAAAAGATAGTAATTTTGTAAAAAATAAGAAATAAGCTAAGCTTTTCGTTCCCATCCTAGCAGCAAAACTGAAATAATTATGCTTCTGGATGCTTTCTCGTTATAGACTATATTTTACTTTTCTCAATTAAAAGGAGGCAATGGGATTCAATTTTTTTTTCCATGATGTGTTTTAGAGACATATTTCAAGACTAAATAAAAGAGAAAAATTTTATTGTACCTATATTTTTGTGTATTTCTTTTAAGAGAAATACCAAACCATTCTATAAACTGGAATTGTTTTTCCCCTATAACTCTAGGGGAAGGAATTATAATTCTACTTCCACATTTTCACAAAGTAGCTAGCACTCCCCAAACCATACTACATTTTAGAGATTATTTAGGATTTTTATGTGTCAGTGTAAACTTAGAGTTATAGAGGTAAAATCTCTACTGAGAAACTACGGCATTCCAATCTGCCCCATTTTTAAACATAGACTATTGGCTTTACTTGTCTTCCTATTTTTGAGTTGAGGTAATTGTAACTATTGCTATTCAGACTGAGTATTAAACGTGGGATCCGTTATCTTAAGGTTATTATTTGGTTATTGAGTTTTAATGACTAAACTAAATTTGATCTTTCCTGATATGAAGACTACCAAATTATGAAAGAATTTGGTTTCAACCCATTCAACTTTTGTAGATCAGGGCAATGGTAAAAATACATGCGCTCAAATTTTCCCCAAATGTCTTTTAAATATCATAGTAGATGACATATCTTTGTTAGCTTTCATATAATAATGTCCTATACTCTCAAATAAGGACAAGAAACGGGCATGTCCCCTTCAAACCCACTATCAAACATAATTCTACAAATATAATAGGGATTGTTGTACCTAGAATGTGCTCATCCAATTGAGGAAGAGAACCGTGAGGTGGCAGGACCTGAATTGGAGAATTGCTTCAAAAAATAGCCAGGAGTTTTGAGCACTTACTTTCCTACCAGAGCATCTGTGGAATCCTCTGCTTTGATATCCCAGTGCTTATAATAGTGATTGTACCAGGGGTCTGCCTCAACTCAAAATTTATTTTTCTTTGAGAAACATCTTTTGTTGGGAACCCTGTTCCCTATTCCTGCATTTCGATACACACTGATGGACTCACACTGGGTAAATCGATGCTGTGTGGTAGCATGGTAATCAGGTGTATTCTAATTGTGTTTTATTCCTAGGTATAGGTTGGGATCTAGGAATCTTGTTTTCAAGACACCAAGAGAGGAATTACAGGGTCAGGTATACAAACTTTCCCTTGGTTCCATAAAAACATAAGCAGGTGTAGATGATACTTCTGTTATACGGAGAGTGTTAATCTAACTGTAACCTCAGCACTTAAAAATAAAGAAACGAAGGCAGGCAGTGTTAACTAAGCCCCTTGCTGAAGATAAAATCGTTCGTAAGTCACAGTTGGAGGTTTGGTTCCCCAAGCTTCTGTTCGCAATCTACTGCCCTTTAGTTTCTACCACATTTCTTTCATGAATTGTCATGAACTTCCATTTTTAATTTAGAACTCCATTTTACTCTTCCCAATATAACCAAAATGTCACTTCGTTCTCCTGGATGTGTTTAACTTGAGGCATACCCTTACCGCACACGACGTGACAGGAATGGAAACAGGATTCCTTTAAATACATTTTCATCTCCACATAAATAATTTGTGACCTAATTAAGGTTGCAGTATGCTGGCTGATAGTCACTATGATTTCTTTCCCTTTTGCATCAACGCCCTTAACTCCTTTGAACTCAAGGAAAAGTTTCCCAAGAAAGGAAATGCCTCTTGATGAACTTTTCAGTCTTGATGGGAAGTTATTAACTATAGGAAAAAGACAGCATGTTTATAACAAGAGCTTGTATGTTTTTCAATCCTTGGTTAAAGAAAAGAAAAAGTTACCTTTGATGTATGCATATTGGTCAATAAATCTGCTTCTAATGCTTTCATTTCCTCTTCTGAATCTGAGTAAAATCAAAACCACATGTTTACTATATAATCATATATCAAATAATTATATTGTAACCTACAGATTTTAGATTAATCTAAAAAAATTTAGTCTTAGAGGCTTATTGTTTTTCTATGCATTTATTATCCTTAAAATAATATTCAGAAAAAAATAATTATGGTTTTATTTTGGGCTAACAGGCAGCTAGAATAATAAAAACATTCCTAAGAAAATAAGCATATGATTATATGCCAAAAGAGCTATTGACATATTGGAGTTGTTTAATCTCTGAATCTCAGTATTAAAAAAAAAAACACCTGATTATATCATATAATAGAGATTTCATAAAAAATGCTGGTTGATTTTTACCAGCAATAGTTTACATATATAGAATATATGCATATTGATATTTTAAAAACAACATAATGAAAAGATCTGTACAAGATGCTTTTTCAAGACAAAACCAAAGGGAATTATTTACTGATAATTTTAGAATAAGAAAGACACTGAGATTTAGTCAACTTGAGATGCTATTTTACAAAACACACTTTGAAAGATTTGTTTTTCCACTTTAAATAAGAATTTAGAATTATGTGTACTTAGCTATTATCACAGGTTATTAAGCAAATTGGTTAAGCCAAAGTGGAGTTGTTCATCAATACATGTGTAATTGTGTTGAAAATGGATTTCTGACTTTTATTAGGGCTTCCTTTCCAGTTTCCCCTAGTGAATATATTGCAGAGAAGAAAACTTTAGAAAATACTATAAATAATAGAAATAAAGTTATAGAACGTCATAATTATATGATTTAATTCATACTCACCGATCTGTCATAAAACAAAGCAGATGTTAAAATGACTATCTTCCTTGCAGTACACACTCATTGAAAAGAAGTGTCACACTTAGAGAAACCACTGATTAAATTGTATCCAGAACCTAAGTTACACCAGAAATCTTTTTCTCCTATTTGTTCAAGGCCTAGCCTGTTTCTCAAGGGAATGACAAATTCCTTTGGCCATATATGAAAAATGTATACCAAAATCCCTACAAATTTTGGCTTATCACAGCAAGAAGCTCCAAGAGTTAATAAACACAGTGTTTAATAAATAACCCAATTTTTCTCATACACTCTAAATATACCTTTAACTCCATGTAGTAGATAAAATCATAACTGTAGAAAATTTGGTATTTATATCATTAAAAATGTTGCAAAGTTAGAAGCTCAAGATCTTTTTCTCATGATCAAAACAAATTAAAAATTTTGCTAAGTCACATATATATCTTCGAGATTTAATTTCAAAATTTAAATAAAATCATGGCAAGAGTTTGAATTAAATATTTCAATGTCATATTAATAAAATATAAAAGTATACAACAGGCTAAATGATTTTTGCTGCATTTATCCCCTATGTTTTTTTTCCACTTTGATGTGATATTGCAATATTATAACATTACATGTTACTCTTTTAAATTCAAATCTTATTTTCAAGGTAAGTTATTGGTAGATATTTAGCAATACATGGCTTCTTAATTATCACATGCAAAACACTCTGTAGGTAAATAATTTCCATTTATATGAATAAACCAGTTTTCCAATTACATTCTGTATGAACTTAAAAAATTAAATTAATAGTATGCTTATTTGTCACGTAGAAAGACTGTACAAAATGTGTGTCTAACAGTACTTGGAATATTTTATATTTTTTAGAAATAATTTTCTGAAAATAATGGTTCATTCATTCACTCATTAAACATCAGTTTTCACTTTATTTGTATCTTAACATACACACACAGTTAAGAAAATAATTTGGGGGAGAGAGAAGCCACAGCTTCCTAAGAGAATGACTGAGGATGAGAAAAAGCACTTCGAATGGAATGGGGTTTAACTATGGGTTCACAGGTAGTGCATCTGTACTTCTCATCAGATTTTGACCAGCTTAATTTAAGTTCTACACATTTTTTTTCCTCCTCTGGTGGTTACATTCCAAGGGGAGGGCATGAAGTGTTTCATTGAAATCTCTTTTATTACTTCGCAGATTTAAAAAGGGAAATGAAATCTTTCAGTTCTTGTAATCATAAAGACAGAGAAAGAATATATTCCGTTTCTATCACTAAAAAGCAAATTCAGAATAAAGGGAAAACTCTTCTCCCTGGATGCATTAACATAAGTAGCAACACAATGCAAAAAAAGAAAAAGAAATCACCTCAGGGAATTGTGAAATGCAGCTGAGCTTACCTGAGCACAGGCTCCAGGAGCTGAAAGCCAGAAGTATCATGCATACCAGCTGGATTTTCATTCCTGCTATCATCTCCTTGAGCCTTCTAGCAAGCGAAGTCCACAGATGTCACAGACACGCTGAAGGGGGCTTTCTCTGGCGCTTCCTCTTGCCTTCAGCTGACTTGGAAAGTGCACTATGAGAGATGCTTTGGCCATTCCCTATATATACATGCAGAAAGATGATGTCATGAGAGCACAGGGATTACTGCTCAGGATGTGCCCTCCTTCATCTCTATCCCTCCTCTCCTCTCTCCACTTCCTCCTCCCCCTTTCCTTTGTCCCCCCACTCTCCTCCCCCACTTCTGAACTTCAAATGAAAGTGACATCTACCCTTATTGCCACTGTTGCTCCAGATTTCTGACGCACAGGAATCATTCAAAAGCAATTCCATATAGAGCATACTGGAAAACAAAACTTACAGTGCCTCTCCTTCCCCACTTCCTCTCATTTCTGACTCCAAGAAGTTGTCATTTTGATTTTGTGAAGCATGAGATCTGTTATTTCTAATATAAGCAAAGTCTCCAGGATGAATGCATGAAATCAGTGATTCTTAAGCTTTGGAAATCTTAGAGTTGGGGTTCATTTCTGATAACCCACACCTGTGAGCAAATATTTTGTGGTTTAGGGGCAAATATAGGTTTTACATAATGAATGCTAGAAGAAGGAAGA
Organism: Ursus americanus; assembly: GCF_024610735.1. Taxonomy (NCBI): domain Eukaryota; kingdom Metazoa; phylum Chordata; class Mammalia; order Carnivora; family Ursidae; genus Ursus; species Ursus americanus. The sequence goes on from NC_142143.1 coordinate 32,315,224, forward strand.
AAGTAGAAGATAATCAGGGAATCAGTTAAGGTATAGGGATTAAGCAGGAAAAAAAAGGAAGAAAGAAAAAACAATTAAAAAAAAGAAAGACTAGTAGCTCTAAGAAATAGGACATTATTTCTTAACAAATTGAAAAGTTTTTATTTTATGTAACTGGGAGAATGACTGAATTGTGTATGCTGACTTTTGGCTAAATGTCTTACAAAAACGATGTCATGTTTATGAAATCCAACTATAAACTATTTATGTGAAATACGTATTAGTATATCATTGATGTTTTCCGGTACTTTACTCTTTTCTCTCTGCATTGCTCTGCTCCTTTTGGATTTATTGATGCTATATCCTATTCTTTTTTATAATCCCCTTCTCACTGGTTTTCACCATTGCAACATTTTCCCCCCTTGTTATAGTCATAAGAATGAAACTGTGCTTTTGGAAGGAAAACAATCCTAAGCAATCACCATCCACCAAAGTCAGATTTCTAAGACCGCATCTTCACATCGTCTTTTATAAATTACAATGATGCTCATTTCATCTCTGGGTTCTCAGAAAAAAAAATTGCTCAAAATGTCTTTCGGAGTGAAGCTTTCTTCTTGTGGTAAGTATTTCAGGAAACACGGAGTGATCTGTAAAGGGGATGCTGTTAGGAATGCGAATATTTGAAGGTAAATGTCTGAGACTTGTTCATTTTTTAGATATATTAGTCATGTAATAACAATGGAGAAAAATCTGGATTATTTTCTATAGAGGGTTGATTTATATTTTATGGTATATTGTATGAGATTAACTTCTCTATTTTACCTTAATCTTAAGAAAAGAGTTTAATTCCAAACATTCAGTAATTATTTAAAACAGCAAGGAATCATTTGTATAATTTGTTCAGAAATTTAACAACGGATGATATTTTTGTTACTTTTAGCTTGCTTTATGAACTTAATGTACAACGCAATATTGAACATGACTCACTTGAAGAACGTTTTATGCGAAGGGTCATTAATTGGCAAAGAAATGTGAAATATATACTGCTAAACATTTGCCTTCCTACCACAAGAGGGCGCAACAGAGGTTTAAAAGGCTTTTTATTTTTACTTAGAATTCTGAGGATTATATTTACTTTCTTCTCACCATCTTTGTGATACAATCCTTTTAAAGCCACTTTGATGAAAAAGATAGAGGAACTTTATATTCCTTGTGCGATATTTAAATTAGTTGCTGTATCTGCTTTTGGATTGCAAATACAAAAAATAATCTTTAAAAATGTGTGACAGCAGCCTACTAGTAAAGAGGAAGTGTGATTCCTATTCTCCTCAAGTGATTAGTAAATAAAGCTCAAGGAAATGTTCACAAAATATCACTTGAATATTAGCTGTAAATGTGAGAATTGTTTTAAATATATAATAAATCTGAAAGAGTTGGGGGGAAATGTGTTACCTAATGTCAAATGGTCCAAAATCAAATAGAAGCTAGACACTATTTTTCCTCTAGGGGAAAAAAAAATATGTGTAACTTTTTGTGGTAAAATTATATAGATAAACTTTATCTGATCTCTATTGGTATTTTAAAAAATCTGTTACCCTTTTCCTTTTTAGCTTCGGTGCCTTCAAGTGATGAGTAAATGATTTGTTTTCAGAAGGTAGACTATGTGTGGGTATTTGCCTTTAAAAAGTATTCTAGGGAGGGGCGCCTGGGTGGCTCAGTCATTAAGCGTCTGACTTGTCCAGGGCCAGGGTGTGATCCCAGGGTCTTGGGATCCAGCCGGGCATCCCAGGGTCCTGGGATTGAGCCCGGCATTGGCATCGGGCTCCCTGCTCCGCTGGGAGCCTGCTTCTTCCTCTCCCACTCCCCCTGCTTGTGTTCCCTCTCTCGCTGGCTGTCTCTCTCTCTGTCAAATAAATAAATAAAATCTTTAAAAAAAAAGTATTCTAGGAAGTACCCAAATGATGCCTTAAAGCAGGATTTTAGGTGCTTTCCTATGGAGATGGATAAACTATTTTTATTTTAAAGGCTTTGCCTAAAATCCTGCTGGCATTTATTTAGCCCATAAAATAACTAATACAGGGTCTGACTATCACCCTTTGATAATCTTCGTGTGTTGGCCTTCCAGTTTGAGGTCACCACAGAGTGGCTAACTCCAAATAAGTTTATCTACTTATCCGTCTAAATAGGTTTATTCTGAGGACCTCTAGATTGCAACATCCTTACGTGCATACATTTCAGAGCTCCTACTGTGAAGTAAGTCAGACCTTTATTAGGTAATTACTTGAAATAAGCAACAGAAATGCCTGTTAAGATTGGCATTTGGAAAGAGTGGTCTGTGGTCTTAGTCTGGAGATGGCAAAGCTCAGAGACAACTGGATGAGCTCTTCCATTCCAGATGATTCCTTCCTGTCCCTTTGGAGTCTCCATCATTCCCATTAATAGCTCCCCAGGCTCTCCAGCCTTTTAATACCTTAGTACCTAACACTTCACCTGAGGGGTTTCTGTTTTCTGGAATCTGCCCTCCATCTTCCCGTTGGCCTCCATGTCATCCGTTTCTGATATCGGGCATTTCTTAAAAGGCTGTAAAAGTAAACCTTTCCAAGTTTGAATTCCGAATGTAGTTTCACCTACTACTCATCCCAGTTTCTGCTAAATGCTCATCTATTCGTGGCAAACTGTGAAGGAGAGCAGAATTTGCCATCCCAAAATATGCCTCTTTGGCATGTTGATTCTGTTGAAATGGTTATTTTTAAGAAACAGAAGACACAGGAGCTCTGAAAACCATGTAGGAGTTACCTTTTGTAAGAGATACTTATGTTAATAAGGAAGATCCCCATTTGTAAGGGTGTCTCCCTCTCTGTCCCAGGAGGAGGAGGAATGATTAAATCTCTAGAAACTCTTACCAGTGAGAAGGACTTAAATCTGCACAGCAACCTCACACTTGTCTATGGTGCTTTTCTTGGTACTTTTCCATCCCTGGCTCCCTCACCCATCTCAACATCTTCTCTTGTCTTTAGCTGGAGATGGCATTTAAGGTGGAAGGTTGGGCCATTTTGGTGAGTTATCTCCCATGGATAGCTCCATATATATATAGGCAGTATGCATGTTATTAAACTTCTATTTGTTTTTCTCCTGTTAATCTGTCTTTTATTACAGGATTTCTCGGTCAAGCATCTAGATGTGTAGAGGGAAAATTATTTTTTCCTCCTCTACAACTGTGAACTTCTAGAAGGAAAGGACTCTTACTCATCATTGTATTCTTGCAAGGTTTCCAATCTATTAGTATTCAATACATATCTACTAAATTGACCTGGAGTATTAATTATTTCAAAGTTCTCACAAATTTTTCCATGCTTCCCTTTATAACTGTACTTTTAGCCACATCTCTAATTTCAATTATTTACGACTCCTTCGTTATCACTAGTCCTAATATTTGATGTGAGCCTTTAAGTAAGTCAGTTTTCTCAGCCTTTGCTCTAGTCTTTCTTTTCCTCCCTGACTGGGAAAGTCAACTTTCAAAAATTACTAATGAAGAGCATCCTAGGATCATGTGTATTTGTCAGTTAAGTGCTTAGGATAAGCTGTGGGTTTATTCCATTCCTCTAAATGAGTCTCTGGTTTGGAACTGTAGCTCTGATTCATCTGAACAAACAATGATGTCAATCTCTTTGTAAACTCAATTGATTTTTCCATTCAATTAAAGTCCATTTTCTAGACATACAGATAGTTATGTACATGCACACACCCACACCCACACAGACTATCATACACAAGAAATGCATATAACCCAGACATTGAAGACTTAGGTAAATGTAAACCAAATGCCCGATTTCTCGATCTATGTGTAACCATGCCTTGCCCATAATCTCTGTAAATTCCCAGCTCATTTCCCTTTGGCTCTTCCTGTCTCTACTCTTGAATCTTTATAGGTAATTAACTAGGAAAAATTGATGATGGATTTTTGTAGTCAAAGCATATTTTGCAACTTAAACTCCAATTACAACACAAGCTTTGCCTGGAATCCACACGTTAATGAGCTGCCATATTTAACTAAGGAGGCTGCACGTTGTAGTTACTGTCGATCTCACTTGTATTGTTTCTCATATCATACAGTCTCATTTCTCATACCTCCTATCACACCTTGTTTCTCATATCAAAATACGGAGATGCTCACAAAACCACTACCCACTATGTGTAATGCTCAAGTAGTTGTCCTTAGAAGTTTCCTTTTAGAATAAGACCAAAATGAAAGCATTACTGAAAAAAAAAAATTCCCTAACAACTTTCTTCTTTTATTTTTTCTTACTTTCACAAATTAGAGTGTAATTATCTAGAGTAAAAAATGGGATGAATTTTTCTTGAAAGAAAAATTTACCTCTTCTTTTTTAATGTTACAGAGTCTAAGAAAATTTCGGTAGCACCTGTAACACTCAAAACAGAACAGATGCACTCAAGCTACCATTTGCTAGAAGCAGATTTAGTGAAACACTTTTTCTTTTTTTTATCTTAAGAAGATATTAGATGCTGAATTTGGAACATAATGATTTATGTTATTAGTATTCCTTGGTCTTATTCCTTTTTTCAATTTAGATTCTTTCCCTAGTGATCCTGGTAAGTCTCATGGCTTTGAACGCTATCTCTTCCCTGATAACCTCCCAAATCGAATTTCTGACTACCCAAATCATGTACCCGGTCACATCCTCAGCAGCTCTACTTGGGGGATCATTAGGCAAACCTACTCTCCAAAACAAAACTTTTGATTCCTCCAAACACCATTCTAAAAATATTCTTCCAGTGTTCTCCATTTCAGGTTTGGGACCATCATCCACTATGTTGCACAGATCAAAAACTAGAAGCAATTTATAATTTTTTCTCACTCCCTACCATTTCCAAGCTATCAAAAACCTCTGAGGTGGAGGTCTGCCACCAATATGTATTCCAAATCCAAGTGCTTTTCCTCACTCCATTATCACCTCCAGGTCTAAGCCATTACTGCTCCCCTGGGCAAGAGCCACTCAACTAGCGTCGCTCTGACAGTCTTGATCCATTTCAAAGCAGTCACTGCACAGTAGCCAGAAAAGTTGTTTTGCTGTTGTTCTTTTTTTTTTTTTTTCAGGTAAACATATTCTTGTTACCGTCTGCTTAAAACCCTCTGTATGCTTCCTATTGCGCTTAGAATAAATTTCTGTCCATGGCCTATATCCTCCTGAGTGGGCCACTGCCTCTCTCTACTGTCATACCCTACCTACCATTCTTCCCTTCTGTCTGTGTATTTCAAGCACACTGGCCTTCTGGCTCTTCCTCAAACAGCCCAACTTTTGTCCTCCAAGATTTTCAGTGAACATTGAATTAGATTACTGTTTAGCAAATGCTCATTCTGCTTCCTCCCGGAGTGGGTGGAATATACCTTCCCACTCTCTGACCATGACTTCAGCCATGAGGCTTGCTCTAGTCAATGGGTTGTTAGCCGACAAAAGGGAAACAAAGACTTGATACGTGTTTGCAGCATTGGCGCTTGCCTCTTTGCTCCTTCTGCCACTGCCTCAAGAACTTTTCCTGGATGGTCCCCAAATGAGGAGAAATATGAGTCAAAGCTGAACTCTCTGTCTTGCAAGGCTGCAGAGCCAACCCTAGCGAACTCACATAGGAATGGGATTAAATCAGTTGTTTGAAGTAACTGAGTTTTAGGGTCGTTTGTCATGCAGCGTTTTTGTGGTGTTAATTGACTGATACAACCATCTATTTTAAAACTCATCCCACTGTTGTCCCAATCAATCTTTATAGTCTTTATTTGTCCATTATTATTTTGTCTTTTGTAAGCAAAAGCAATAATCCTTTTTTGGTGTGTGTTATTTCTTCTATTCTCAGAACACAAAATAACGCTTCTTCCTAGTAGTAACTCGGTAAATACTGTTCATTGGATGAATTATGAAACTAATGAAATTCTAAGCACCCCTCCCTGATGGTTTTAGGGTAGCTATCTCTCCCTTACCTCTCACAAGGACTTTTTCATTCTCCAAGCTGTGAAGAGTGAAATCCAGGAAGCAAACTGCTTTTGGAGAGATGTTTAGCTAAATGGTATGAGAGAATGCTTTTCCTGAAGGGAGTCTTGAATATTATTTTTAATTGCAATTGACATTTTGTAAATTACCATTTTTTAAAAAGTAGGATTATGGTAGTCCTGAAGGCACACATTGATGTTGCCAATTTGGTGAGCCAATTTGTTCAGAAAGAGTAAGGTAGTTAGAGGTAGGTAGTTAGAGGCAGAGGACTAAAGTAAACAAGATGGCATTCTGAGTCGAAAAACAGCCACCATAACCAATACTACAGGCCTCAGAGTAAACTGAAGACTTTTTTTTTTAAGATTTTATTTATTTATTTGTGAAAGAGCACACAAGCAGGGGGAGCAGCAGGCAGAGGGAGAAGCAGGTTCCCTGCTGAGCAGGGAGCTCGATGTGGGACTTGATCCCAGGACTCTGGGATCATGACCTGAGCCGAAGGCAGACGCTTAACTGACTGAACCACCGAGGCGTCCCTAAACTAAAGATTAAACCTCAAATTCATTCATTGAAAACCTATTCTCTGGCCCAAGGCACACTGTGCCAGGTTAATTTGATTTCATGTAACACAGCATACTATGAAGGAGAGTTCAATATTATTCCCATTGTGTAGCTTAAAAAAATTTAAAAAGGCAGAGAGTTTAAATAAGGATAAGGGGACTTAATAAGTTTAAATAAGGATAAGGGGACTTATTAAGTAGAGCTTGGATGAGACTAAACAATGCTTTCTATTACAACAGCTCGTCATTCTAATATTAACACTGCATCCAAGTACAAGTTAAAGAATATCTTGTATTAACATGTTGTAGAAAATAGTATGCCAAATAAAAGACAGGCTAACACTTTTAACTTAGAAGTACATTTAGTAAAAAGTCAGATTGGATTGTATTTTCGAACTGATTGCGATTCATCAGTTCAACCTTGTCTTTCTTCCTTTCCAGGCTTAAGTGTATATTATACATATTAGATAAAGAAACTTTTTAAGGCAGCATCTTTCTTTTTCTCAGAAGGACCAAGTAGAATCTAAGTGGGCTCTGCATGAATTGCGTTGTTTTAACTAGGGTGGCAGATAAGGAAGTCTGATCAGAGAATGAAGAGAAGAGAGGGGGGTTACTCACAGCCCAAGGGGAGTCCAGCGAGTGGCCTTGGAAGAAGAACATTTCCCACTTTGTACTCTAGGTGGAGCACTAGTACGTATAGAATGAAAATACCAGAAAAGCCCTCTTGGGGTACTAGAGCGTGCTTTAATGCTATCCTAGTCCCTTAAAGCAAAGAATGTTGGAACTGAAAGGGCTGTATGGAACAGCTAGTCTTATACTTCCATTTTACAGGGAACGAAACACAGACCTAGATACTCTTCGTGCATTACAAATTTCCTCCCCCTTCCAAGCCTTTGTCACATTGGTCATGACTGCTCAGCCTAACTTCACTTCTTACCCTAAGAGAAAGGTTATTCTCCAACATCAGTCAAGCTAGTTTGAGAAATGAATTGATCTTCTGTGAGTTTTTCTAGTGCAGCATTTCCACAATGAGTTGGGAAACATCCAAAGAGTGTTAGTCACTATCAAATGGGCTTTCCTTTTGGACAGGCCTCTCATTTTGTCCTTTTCTGTTAAACTATAATGTCTTGCTTTGGGCATTATTAGTTTCCATTGCTATCTTTCAATAAACACAAATCTGTTAGTTTCTAAATCATGGATTCTCTCTTCATATGATCTTTTCTCTCCCCTCTATGTTATAATATCACCTTTTTTTCTCTGTCCTCTTTGGCCTTGAAGTCAGGTAACCGTGGCCATACGTCAGGGATCCACACTCAATGCCTACAGGCAGCAGGAAGATAGTACGACCTATTGTAAGTCTCATTTAAGAGGGTCATCTGCTTGCAACCGAGCTCACATTGTTTTTGTTCGTGTGAAAATACAGACCCAAGATGAAAGATCTTCCAATTTTTCAGCATTTCCCAGAAATTCAGATTTTTATGGAACTGTCACAATCTTTAAATGCAAATATTTAGTTTAATTTTTCTTTTTCACGATACTCAGTGAACTACATGGGCCAAGGTAGACCACTTTTGACATGAATATTATTCTGAGCTGAAGGCAATTGAAGAATTTTGCCCCTCCCTTAACTATATAAAAAAGTCTAAATTGGAGGTCTCTCCCAGAACAAGAGTTACTAGCAGAAATAGGTTTTATCTGAGTGTCCCATCTGCATGGCAGTGTAAACATCTAATTACTAAATATCTGTTCTTCTTCTTATTGCCCTGTGAATTGCATTCTTTTCCTCTGATGTCCCAGACCCACACCCCTTCTCCTTAGTTCGGAATGACAGATATACCTCATTTTGCCTGACTGTCTTTGGAATTTCTATACCTGTGTGGATTCCCTATATGTACGCAATTAAAGTTGATTTTCTCCGGTTAATCTGTCTCATGGCAATCTGATTCCTACCCCAGCTAGAAGGACCCTTGAAGGAAATAAGAAATCTTGTTCCCTGGCAGGACAAATTGAAATGTCTCTGTCCTGAACTGAGCCTCAAGACCATTGTGTTAGTCCCTGGTTTAAGTCTTATTCCAATCACTGTTGAGTTGTGGATTTAGATTTTAACTCTCTGAGCTGATTTCATCAATATGTGGATTATTTTTTTTCCTATACGGTATGCACAGATCACAAAATGTGTATGCACAAAGTGTGTATGCCAAGCACTCAACTGTGTGAGTCTGTGCTTCCGATTATCCTCTATTTGACATTTATGTATCTTAATCTTTTTGGATCATTCTAGAATCTGTTCTCAAGATCTTAAATTAGACTCTATCTCAGAAATTCCATGTAAACTTTTTTCTTCTTTCTCTCCAAAGACTCTTTGTTTTCCAATTTGGAGATCTTTTAATGGTAGTCCAATATAGAACTTTTGTCCCTCCGTGGCTTGTTTTTTAGTTGAGGTATAATGTACATACAGTGAAAGGCTTAGATCCTAAGTGTAAAGATTGATGAATTTTGACAAATGTTTGGATTTGTGCAATTCAAAACCCATTAAAGATGAAGATCATTTTTCACACCTGAAAATTTTCTCATGCACATTCCCAGTGAATTCCTCTGACATCACAGGCAAACACTTAGTTTTGCTTATTCTTGATCTTCATATAAATGCAATCAAACATTGTGTACTTTTTTGTGAGCATTACTATTGTGCAGTATAATGTTTTTAAGACTAACTTAAGTTATTGCACATATGAACAGTTTGCACGTCATTGCTGTTATTATTCTGTTGTAGACACGTACTATCATTTGTGTGTACAGTCTCCTTTGAAATGGACATTGTGTTTTTCCAGGTTGGAGTTATTATGAATAAAGCTCTTATGAACACTCACATTTAAGTATTTTCCTGGACATAAATCTTCACTGCTCTTGTATAAAATATTTGGAATGGATGTTCTGGGTGATGGAGTAGGTGTGTGGTTAACTTAAAAACAAATTGCCAGTTTCCTATGTGGGTTGTACCATTTTAAAATCCCACCAATACTATTCTTGCAAACATTTGGTGTGGCCATTCTTTTGAATTTTAGTCATTGTATTAGGTATAGAGTGGTATCTGATTTCACTTTGCTTTTCCTTCATGACTAATAACGTTGAACTCTTTCATGTGCCTGGTAAACATTTTTATATTTTGGGGGGGAAGTGTTCTTTTCAGGTCTTTACTTGTTATTTATTTGGATCGCTTGTCTTTTTATTGGTACATTATACGGTTTTGTGAGTAGGTACATATATCGCAAATACTTTCTCCCGGTTTACAACTTGGTTATTTTTATAAGGATGTCTTTCAATTAACAAGTGTGTAAGTTTGATGAAATCTAATTTACCCCTTTTATTCTTTCTGATTAGTGCTCTTAATATCCTAAGAAATCTTTGCTTATCCCGATGTCATGAAAATGTTTCTCTATGTTTGTTTTGAGAAGCTCTATAATTTTCGCTTTTAAATTTAGATCTATAAGACATATATTTTTTTTGTAAATGCTTCAGAGGTCAAGATTAAAACTTGCCTTTTTATATTCAACTGCTTCCATATTATTTGTTGGATAGATGTTTGTTTCCGCATTGAAATTTTTTGGCACCTCCTTTAAACAACCATTGATCAGATGTGTATGGATCTGTTATCTTTCATTGATCTATTTGTCCTTATGTAAATGTCACACTCTATTGGTTACTGTGGCTTTATAGTAGCTTTGAAATCAGCAAGTATAAATTCCCCAACTTCATCTTCAGCCAAATCATTTTTGCTACTCTAGGCTCTGTGTATTTCCCATCAATTTTAAAATTGAGGTCTTTGTTTATATTTTAAAACCTTCTTTTGATTGGGTTTGACACGAATCTAGAGAACAAATTGAGGATAATAGATATTTGAAATACCTTTTTTTGGGGTCTTTTTATACTTAACTTCCCTCAGTAACATCTTTACGGTTTTCAGACTAGTGGTCTGTTAAATTTCATTTTCCAATTGTTTATTGTTAGCATATAAACACCAGATAGATAATGTATTTTATCATCGTGTCCTGCGATCTTATTAAATTCACTTATTGGACCTACTAGCTTTTTTGTATATTCCCTTGGTTTTTCTACTTAAACAATCATATTATCTACCAATAAAGACATCTGTATGTGTTCCTTCTAAACTTTAAGTCATTTGCTTGCTTGTGTTTTCTTTCCCCCTGATTGAATTTGCTAGAATCGTTAGAACAATTTTGAGACAAAGTGGCAAGAGCAGAAATCCTTACCCTATTCCTGATATTAAGTGAGAGGAGTTCAATATTTCACAATTAAGTTTTATGCTAACCAAAATTTTTTTCCTTCTTTTTCTAGTTTGCTGAACTAGAAATTAATGGGTATTAATTTTTGTCAAATACTTTTTTCACATCTATTAAGATACCATACGGATTTTTTTCATTCTATTAATGTAATGGATTGCTTGTACTGATATTTTAAATAATAAATCCATGTTTTGTTACTTGGATAAGGCTCATTAAGTCTTCTCGTTGTATTTTAATATACTGCTGGATGTAATTTCCTCGTACTTTGTTAAGGATTTTTCCATGTTTTTTCATGAGAGATAGTGGTCTGTAGTTTTGTTTTTTTTCTTGGACTATATTTGACTAATTTTAATATCAGTGTTTTTCTGGCCTTAGAAAATGAGGTGGGAGGTGATCTTTTCTCTTCCATATTCTGATAAGTTTGTCTAAGATTGGTATGATTGTTTTATCATTGTTTAGAATCTACAAGTAAAAACACCTTGACTTTGTGGGGAAAGTTCAATTTTTTAATTTTTTAAAATAAATCTAGTCTTGGGGCGCCTGGGTGGCACAGCGGTTGGGCGCCTGCCTTCGGCTCAGGGCGTGATCCTGGCGTTGTGGGATCGAGCCCCACGTCGGGCTCCTCTGCTGTGAGCCTGCTTCTCCCTCTCCCACTCCCCCTGCTTGTGTTCCCTCTCTCGCTGGCTGTCTCTATCTCTGTCAAATAAATAAATAAAATCTTAAAAATAAATAAATAAATCTAGTCTTATTCATATGTTCTATTTATTCTATCTAATCTATCTTTTATCAAAAACTAATCATGACAGAAGGGTCATCTGGTGCTTACTTTAAGTCCTTCCATGTAGGTCTACAAGACGTTGAGGGGGTGTCACAAATTAATTAAGGCATGGATAATCAACAGTTTAAATGAACATAAATATTAAGACGAACACATCACAATAATTATCTTCCATCATGATCATGCTAGGAAACGGTCTACAAATTCTGCCAATATGATCACAATATTAGTTTGAGATGTTGCCTCAGTAAGTATCTTTCTGGTTTTAAAGGCATATATAGAACCCGACTGGATTATCCTTGTTGTAGTGATTAGTGTTTTTCAATGGATTTTACTATATTACCTAAATAACCAAACTTATTCATAAGCATTTGCTCAGAATATTTCTTTATTATATCTTATTGTCTGGAGGAGCTCTAGCAGCCTTCTCTTTTTCATTCCTGATATCACTTGTGTTTTTCTTTCTTCTTTTTGGATCAATTTTGTTAAAGATTTTTTAGTTTTATTTATCTTTTCAAAAGACCAACTTTTAGCTGTGCTCATTTTCTGCATCATTTGTTCTTTGTTTTACTGATTTTCAGTCTCGTTATTTCCTTTTATTTACTTTTGGTTTGAATTATTCCTTTTCTTTTTTTTTTACATTAGAATATTGATTTCAAGTCTTTTCTCTTTTATAATAGAAATATTTAAATCTATAAATTTCCATCAAATCATGAGCTACTTTCCACTAATTTTGATAAACTGTATTCTCACTACCACTCATTTAGAAATATTTTCTAATTTTCGTGTGAACTTTAATTTGATCTACAGAGTGCTGGATTCTACCCACAGAATTTCTGACTCAGTGGATAGGGCTGGAGTCAGAGAATTAACATTTCCAGCAAGTTCTCACATGGTGCTGATGCTGCGGTTCTGCAGACCAGATTTGAGAGATCACTGCTTTCGGCACAGTCCTTACTCTCAAGGGGTGGCCTTTCTGAGACTTCTTCACTCTCCTGGTTTAGAAATCAAATTTCTCCCCAAACCTGGGCTACTTCTACAATCTCTGTTCTTTTCTTATCCTCCCAGCAATTATTCTATGCTAGGCCCGTGGAGTCAAGCCTTGTACCATGGCTTTGTGTTGAGCCAAAGTCTGAAATATGCAGATGTTTGAAGCTCCTTTTCTGTGCAAGTCTCTCATTCCTCCTACCTTGTGCCACAGAATACCAGCAGCCTCGGCAGTTCCAAAATGCCACCACTCTTCTCTTTGTCCAGGGAGGCTTTGGGCCCGGCTTCCTGGTGCTGCTGTTTGGGAAGTGCTCAGGCAGAAAACCAGGGTGAATGTGGGACTCAGCTCAACAGTTACCCTTCTTTCAGGAACTACAGTTGCATGCTATGTTTTTCCCAGAGCCTCCAAAGAGTTGTTTCATATATTTGATCCTGTTTTGTTGATTTTTTTTATGTCAGACCAGTAAACCTGATATCTATTACTCCATTACTCTGCTGTGGCCAGAACTGGTGTTATACACACACACACACACACACACACACACACACACACACACACACACACACACAATCATTATTGCAACTCGTTATCCTCAACTAAGTGAAAGATATTCCGTGAAAGACCTAGTTGCTTTTCATTTCTTCTGTTTTCATTTTCCAGTCTCCAATGTCTACTCCAACGATAAAAAGCAGCAAAATATTTAATATTTGGAACTCAATTAAACAGGACCATCAATGAATCAGAAATAACTCTCTAAACAACACATTGATTGAAACAAGGTGAATGTCAGCAAACAACCTGATAAAAAGAAGCTCTTTTTTTTAAGTATTCATTCATTTTTAGTTAATTCTTTCAATTTATATTTATTGACCCTTTACTTTTTGTTAAGCCCTGAGCTAAAGATTAGAGATTAAACAGTGAATAAGAGAGCTACATTCTTTTATGCTGTTTGGAAAGAGAAAATCTGAAGGAAGAATCTCATGGTGAAAGAAAAGAACACTCTAACTGCATGGGTCTTCTTTGGTTGGCATCTATCTTGGTGAATTCAACATGGTTTAGGATCTGGAGAACTGGATCATGTCTCAGTTCTAGATATAATCAAATTCTAGGCAACTAATTTGTGATAACTGAACTCACCAGAGAATAAAGTACTTTAATCACAAAAGCAATTTCTTAAATTATACTAAGATCTTTACAGTGTCTGCTCTCACATCCTCAGGCCAAGACATTCTTTCATGGCACACAAGTCTATTATAATCAGGAATTGTTTTATGAGAATGAATTCAGCACAATGACCATTAAATGATAAGAATGGTTTCTGGCACCAGGCTCTGGTAATCTAATATTTCATTCTCACAGGAATAATAGCTAATATTTATCGAGACACTACTTTCCCAGAGCATGTTGATGTGGTACATTCCATTAAAATCCCTGTTTTACAAATAGAGACACTGAGGCCCAGAGAGTCTGAGTAACTAGTAAGTGGTTGTGGGATTCGAACATATGGAGTCTGGCTCAAGAGCTCAAATTCTCAAGCCCTCATCTGTAGGGCTATGCAGAGTCTACTATATCAAGATCTGATATACTGATTCTTGGGATGGGCAGTACTTGTACAGAGATTGCTTGGCAAGTCACTTCTCTCTCTCTCTACTTCTCTATGTTTCAGTCGCTGGCTAGCATCTCTTTGACCAAGACATTATTTCTTTAGATATGAAAATGAATTCAATCTTGTTTCAGTGAAGTTTGTCAGGTGGCCTTGAATAACTCTTCTTAATCCATTATTGTTAATTAATAGTTAGATCTCAACCTCGAACACTCTGGTTGGTGTCTGCATTCAGAAATATTGAATTTGGCTTCAGCATCTTTAAAATCGTAATTTGTTGCCATGCATTTAATATGGTAAGATGTCATATTTAAAAAAAGTCATTGGCTATTCTTTCCTGCTTTGCTGAGGATTAATTGACCATACAGTTATGGGTTCATTTCTGGGTTTTCTATTGTGTTCAATTGATCTATGTGTCTGTTTTTGTGCAAGTACCATACTGTTTTAATCACTATAGCTTCGTAACATAACTTAAAGTCCAGAATTGTGATGTCTCCAGCTCTGCTTTTCTTTTTCAAGGTTGTTTCGGCTATTCAAGTCTCTTGTAGTTTCATAAAACTTTTAGGATTGTTTGTTCTAGCTCTGTGAGAAATGTTGGTTTTTTTTTTTTTAAATAAGGATTGCATTAAATGTGTAGTTTGCTTTGGGTAGTATAGACATTTTTACAATAGTCGTTCTTCTAATCCATGAGCGTGGAATGTTTCCATTTCTTTGTGTCCTCATCGATTTCTTTCATCAGTGTTCTATAATTTTCAGAGTACAGATTTTTTACCTTTTTGGTTAGGTTTATTCCTAGGTATCTTATTGTTTTTGGTGCAATTATAAATGGGATTGATTCCTTAATTTCTTTTTGTGCTTCTTCAATGGTGTATAGAAATACAGCCGATGGTGTTGGGAAAACTGGACAGCAACAAGCAAAACAATGAAACTGGACCACTTTATTATACCATACACAAAAATAAATTCCAAATGGAGTAAGGATTTAAATGTGAGACTTGAAACCATAAAAATCCTAGAGGGTAACATAGGCAATAACTTCTTAGACATCCACCATAGCAACTACTTCCTAACTAGGGAAAGGAAGGGAAACAAAAGCAAAAACAAACTATTGGGACTTCAGAATAAAGCTTCTGGAAACAGAAGCTAAGGAAACAATCAATAAAACTAAAAGACAACCCACAGAACGGGAGAAGGTATTTGCAAATGACATATCTGATAAAGGGTTAGTATCCAAAATATATAAAGAACTTACCACACTCAACACCCCAAAAATGAATAATCCAATTAAAAAATGGGCAGAAGACATGGATAGACATTTTTCCAAAAAAGACATAGAGATGGCAACAGACACATGAAAAGATACTCAATGTCACTCAATATTAGGGAAATACAAATCAAAACTATAATGTGATACCACCTCACACCTATCAGAATGGCTAACATTAACAACACAAGAAAGAACAGGTGTTGGCCAGGATTCAGAGGAGGGGGACCCTCTTGCACTGCTGGTGGGAAAGCAAACTGATGCAGCCACTGTGGAAAACAGTACGGAGGTTTCTCAAAAAGTTAAAAATAGAGCTACCCTATGATCCAGCAATTGTACTGCTAGGTATTTACCCAAAGAATACAAAAATACTAATTCAAAGGGATACATGCACCCTGAAGTTTATAGCAGTATTATCTACAATTGCAAAATTATGGAAACAGCTGAAGTGTCCATCCACTAATGAATGGATAAAGAAGAGGTGGTATACATGTGTATACAATGAAATATTACTCAGCCATAAAAAAGAATGAAACCTAACCATTTGCAAGGACATCGATGGAGGTAGACAGTATTATGCTAAGCGAAATAAGCCAGAGAAAGATGAATATACTTTAACTCATACGTGGAATTTAAGAAACAAAACAAATGAGCAAAGGGGGGAAAAGGAGAGAAGGAGGCAAATTAAGAAACAGACTCTATATGGAGAATAAACTGCTGGTTACCAGAGGGGAGGTGGGTCAGGGGATGGGGGAAATAGGTGATGGGGATTAAGGAGGACTCTTGCTGTGATGAGCACCAGGTGTTGTATGGATGTGTTGAATCACTATAGTGTATACCTGAAACTAATATTACCCTGTATGTTAACTAACTGGAATTTAAATACAAACTTTTTAGAAGTTTGGATTTTCATGGGTTCTCTTGAAAAATCAGAAAATGTAGCAATAATAGACCCACATTCCACACAGTGGCAATTCGATAGTGATATCCGGTCACTGAATTCATTAACCCCGTCTGCTTAACACCCTCAGGCATTTTCATTAGCAATCCTTGATATGTAGTTTAACTGGAAGGAAAGTAATTACTGTTATCATTTCATCAAATCGTATATATATATCTAACTTATTATTTTTAATACTCAGAGTTGTCTGTAATTGGAGTGCCTTATTTATTAAAACATTCTCCTGTCAAACTACATTCATACGACAATCTATACGATTTCAGCACTAGATTGGGGTAGCAGTAGAGTCACATTTTTATATTTCTCCCATCAATCACTTGAGTAAATGCCTATATTCATCAGGAAATCTAGCATCAGCTCTCTCTCCTTCACTTCCCTCCTCTTAATCTATAAAAACAAAGGAGTCCTGCTGACAGAATACTGGGAAGGGAATTTTGAAAATGCGAACTGCTTACTTGCAGCAATGGCTTTCTAGCTGCCCTTGTTTCTCTTGCTCTCACAAGGTGTCAAGCTCAAAGACAGGAGCCACAAAGCTAGCTCTGCGCCCACTACAAACAAGCCTGGATCCCTGAAAGTGCTGAAAGGGCAACTTTGAGAGTCACACCTTTCTTCCTAACCCACACTAACAAAGTTAGCTAGAATTGGAGGGCTATGGTGGCTGTGTCTTTAGACTTTTCCAGAATGAGTATTCCCTTACAAGGCTGCATACAGGGGTTTCTGTAGGACCCTACTGAGAAGGATACAACCTGCAGACTTCCTTACAGTTGGATTTCAATCATCCTGAGCAACTCTGGGATCCTGTCAGGCAGAATGGCACTTTTATTCTTTGCAAAAGTCTGTATCATTGAACCTCAAAGAGAAGGTGTGGACTGAGACCCCTGAGCTCCCCAGGAGGTTCCCAGATCCAGGTGCAAACCCACCCACCTCTTCTCCCAGAACACAAAGCGATATTATAGGAGGTAGCTTTCCTTTTTTCTTTTCTTTTTTCCTAAAGGGCAAAAAGTACTGTGATGTTCTTCCTCAAGGAAAATTAGCCCAAGTTTATATGCTTCATGTTATTATTAAATTAGTCTGGTTGAACTGCCAGCACAAAATATCACAGACTGGGCAGCTCAAGCAACAGAAATTCATCTTCTCTGAGCTCCGGAGGCCAGAAGTCCATAATCAATGTTTTGGCAAATTCAATTCTAGTGAGGACGCTCATCCTGGCTTGTAAATTCCCACCTTCTTTCTGTGTCCATCTGACCCTTTCTTGTGTGTGCTTTTGGTGAGAGTTCTGTGTCCCTTTTTCTTGTAACTAATAAGGATACTAGCCCTATTTGATTAGGGCCGCACCCATATGACTTAATTTAACCTCATTTAGATAATTCCCTAAATGCCCTATGTTTGAATACAGTCAAATTGGGGATTAGAGCTTCAACATATTAATTTTGAGGGGCACAATTCAATCCATAACAATTGGTATTAGTGCTTTGACACCTATGAAGCTAATACGTTCTCCATATCACAAGGAAAGATGGCTGCAACGTGGTGAATTAGACTGAGATTCACACACATACACACAAAAAACTCACATTCACGAAGTGTCAGTTAAGAACAAATTTCCAAAAGCCATGTAAGCAATTGTATTATAATTTTAAATCATTATTGTTGTCAACATCTATAAAACAGGAATACTAATACCTACTTCTCTGAGTTACTATTTTTCCTCAACTCTTCTTAGATTTAATTGCTTCCCTCTCACATCACCATTGTACTTTCTGTGTAGCTCAATTCAAGCAATGATACTTTATATTATAATTGTTTTTCCTATTCTACTCAAGCTTTTTGAAAGCCAGAACTTTGCCTTCTCATCTTTGAATAGTAAGCTTTATATCAGTACCTTGCAACACTCTAGGCATCCAATAAATATTTATTGTATCAAATAACTAATTAGCTTCAAGTCAATGTGTTTTTTAAACATGAACAATACATGGTAAGAAATAATGATTAACAAATTTAAGATTATGTTTGTATCTTTTAACACTAATAATTTAACAATTTGTAGTCCTATATTACATAATATTCTCTTCAACTTTACCAAAAATTTATATTAATCTCTCACATGATGCATTTCAAAGGGGGATAAGATTTTTATTTTTGATATTAATAATATTTAAAGTAAACTCTAAGGTCTTAAACCAACAAGTGATTGTTCTTTGTAATATTTTTTAAATGCTCTGAATTGAAGAATTTTTGAATTATTTCCTTCTGTACAAATGCTTATTCATCTTTAATATTTACTGATAATATCTGTAACTCAGTCAAACCTGAATACTAACCACCAACTTTAATTCCTTACAAGTAATAATTCTGGCAGTTTCACGTGTGAGTAGTTGAAGAGGTGGGAAAAGAAAAGTGAGCCTAATTTTGTGTAGGAACAATCCATTCCAGCATAATAATTTTAACCTGAATCATACATACTCAAAGTGGCAGGAACTGGAGGGAATTGAACTAACATTCATTGGCCATGTATTATGTGCTTGGAACGGTCTATGTTATCTGTTGTAATTTTTACAACAATCATATGAGGGGTGGATTCTATCCATTTGAGGTTAGTTAGGAAAATAAAGTTCATAGAGTTTAAATAACTCAATGCCCCAATGTCATACAACCAATAAAGAACAGAAGCCAGATTCAAATTCAGATATATCTGATTCCAGAACACATGATCTAAGTCAGTAGAAATGATACTATATGGCAGTAATTCTCTCTCTTGGAACATTTGTGCCTTTTTAAGGGAAGGGAGCATTAACTGGGAATTTTCATCACCAAGTTCTGAGCACCCATTGTTATATTTTAAAATTTACCTCAGTCACGAAATAGGACATATCCGATAGCTTTGCCTTTATTCAGTCTCTCTCCCTTGGAAGTATGTACCACGGTCCTGAATTGTTTTATCCCCACTTAGTTCACACACAGAAAATGTCTTTTGTCTTGGTAATCTTCTAGGTAGCAATCTATTGAAAAGTATTTACCAAATGTCAAATTGTGCATGATTTAATTGTTCTCAACTCCATATCCTTCTGTATTTCCTCCTGTGGCAACAAGTTTAGAAGCCTGCAAAGTATATTTTAGAGACACTTTACCAAGCTAGAGGCTTAAGTGCCAACCTTCCTTAAATTCTAACACTGAGAAATGTTAGCAGAGGTTTGAAAAGTGGGAGGAGCCAGGGCACTTGCAAATATTAGCTCATTACTGTTGGAGTACCCACTTCAGGGCTTTTGAAAGGAGCAGCCCTCCAGTTCTCAGGGTACCTGGGTGGCTTTTTTGGTTAAGCCTACAACTCTTCATTTTGGCTCAGGTCATGATCTCAGGGTCGGGAGATCCAGGCCTGTGTTGGGCTCTAAGCAGGGCATGGAGCCTGCTTAAGATTTGATCCCTCGCCCTCTGCCCCTCCTCCCCCATCCACGCCCCCCCCCCCATGTGAGTGCTCTCTCTCTAAAAAAAAAAAGAAAGAAAGAAAGAAAGAAAGAAAGAAAGAAAGAAAGAAAGAAAGGAAAAGAAAAAAGAAGCATCCCTGCAGGAGCAGAAGGTCAAAGACATTTCTCCAGCAGTTGAGAAGCCATTGCTGGCTCACGGGTTCCAGCAGAAGTATGGAAGCAGCTCCCTAGGATTCTGCTTCCGCTTCTCCATTCTCTTCAACATTTCTGTAACCAATTCTCTGCATCAAACTTTGCTTGGCTTGAACTACCTAAAGAGTTGCTTAGTATCCTAACTGGAAACATACGGTATTACCTTTTCTTTCCTTATCTATCCCATATTTGTTAAAGGAGAGTTGTACATTTTAAACTCATTAGTCTCATTAGACACATTAAAATTTAAAGAATAAATTTCTACTAATAAGCACATCATATATCTTTATAAGACTTACTGTTTTTTAAATTTTAATTGCACTAGAGCTTCCTGAATTCATAAAAATTCTTGTCATTGGATTAAAACTACTTTCTTTCCTTATAAAACTGTGAAATAGAGGACATTTAGGCCTGTGAAATTCGACCCAAGTTATTCAAGTACTTGCAGATTGACTGAGCATATACAGTTATATGATTTTAAAAGAATACTGACCCCGGAGAATCATCTTTCAAGCGTACTACTGTGTGAAGTGTGATGTTTCAGAATTAATTAATTTTCTTCTGCGCTCAGAATATCTCGAGCAGAAAAATGAACCCCAGCGTGGATGAATTCTAAGGTCTTTTTTAGTCCCTAGATTTTTACTTTGTTCTATTTTATATGTTAATTGAAAAGGCTATATCTGAGTTATTAATGTGCTCCAGCAATTCTCTTCTTGGTTCTACTCTATGCTGACACATGTCCGTGAGCAAGTGCATTTCTCTCTGAGTCTCACGTTCTTCAAGTATATGATGAGAGATTGGAGATGATGCTATCTATATTTCTTGGCTACTCTAAAACCATCTTTGATTCCAGTTTAACTGTTCCTTGTTTTGAGCAACAGTTAAATTGATTGATCACATGGCTTGAAACGTGGTTTTCTTATTCATAAACCTGAAATAATATGTTCTTTTTTACTGACCATATTATAATCAAATGAGGTATCAGACATAAAAGTGATTTGTGCAAAGCGTTACACCATAATATTACGATTCTATTACTTAGTATAGTAGGTGAACGTATTATCTGAGGGTGTTTATACACTGACACGCACCCATCTAATTTTATTAAAGTATCTGTGTTTCACAACCCTTTCTTTGAAGTTGAGCAATTTCTAGTGGCAGCCACCCTCAAATGGATTTGTCACTTTATCTCATTAGAGTTAATAAAAGCCAAGGCTACTAAGTGAAGAAATTTGGTCTTTTATTTAGGACACAGGTATCTGGCCAACACCCAACTAGTCAGCAATTCAAACACTGTTTAATTAATTAAAAGCTTGGAGCCGCCTATTGAAGCTGGGTGACTAATTAGACACATTATTATATAAGTCCTACAAAAGTTAAAAATGCCGTTTTAAGCTTTTCTGGAGAAGCAAAAGAACATAGAACCCTAGAGCTGAAATGGGCTTTTCCTAAACCATACAAGGTAATTATTTCTTCCATACTCCAAACCTTTTAGATAGGTTATCTCACAACCCATGACACCAACACACATTATTTAAAAGCTTCTGTGAGAAGTGATACCCTTTCCAATTTTTAGACATGATTTGTATTACTGTGAACAAATGTAGACAGGAAATAATTTCAGAAGACAGATACTCATTAGAGTAATAATAATTATATTAATAATAATGCCTTTGGAGTTTAGTTTAGCCACTTATTTCCTACTGACCTTTGGGGGGGTTTCTACCTTCTGCCAGAAACAGTTCTGTACTGAGTAGTGCCCTTTTGCCTTGTCTTAATTGTCTGAGATTCTCATCCCAGTTCTGATTTCACTCTTTGGGCCAGTTTTAATTATTTCTGAGTCCTCAGTTGTCCAAACAGAACAGGCTCTGTATCTTACTATTTCTCCATTAATTGAGAATGGGGTTTTGAGTAAATCAGATAAACTGATTGATTATAACAAACCATATGGTGTGATATTTCCTCACAGATGACCATATAAGTGGTGACAAATCAGCTCAAAGTCGAGTATCTGTGTATGATCCAAGATCTAGACCCTGAGCTCTGCTATGCTTTTTATGCAGGTCCGGGGGGAAAACTGGCTCTTACCCACACAGATATGTATGAAACTTATACCAGTAAGCCAAAATAATCATTCAAATGTGAAGAATAAATTTCTGGTAATAAGAATACAACACATTGGCACAAAACAATATTTTTGAAAAAAAATCCCTTTAAACTAACATCTAATGGAAAATGAGAATGCATTATTATCATTTTTTTTTTTCGTTTTGGAGATCAGAAAACTGAAACTTAGGTTAAGTAATCTACCCAAGATCTCTACTAGAAAATGGCAGAGCTATGACATGGATCCCTGTCTATGTAGCTTCAAAACTCATGATCTTAATCCCTATATCTACTACCCTTTTAATGAAGTCATATGTGATAAAGCTAAAAGACAGAAAAGTACATATAATAACAAAAAGCCTTGAATGTGGTTATGAGAAGTGAAGTACAGGCAGTGGAGACAAAACAGGGGGTGTTGGGAAAAGGTGGTCCAGAAGTGCAAACTTCCGGTTACAAGATAAATAAGTACTGGGAATAGAAAGTACATCATAATAACTATAGTTAACACTGCTGTATGAAATGCATAAAAGTTGTTAAGGGAGCAACTCCTAAGAGTTCTCATCACAAGGGAAATTATTCATTTTTCTCTTTTTGTTTTCTCTTTTCATTGTGTCTATATGAGATGATGGCTGGCAACTAAAGTTATTATGGTAATTATTTCACAATATCTGTAAGTGAAACCATTATGCTGTACACCTTAAACTTACGTGATGCATGCCAATTGTATCTCAATACAACTGGGGAAAATTCAATTAAAAAAATTCCTAATACAAAGGGGGCTGGGTCTATGAATAAACTAGAACAAGAATTGATACACTTATTTTCTGTTTGTTTCTTTCTTTTCTCTTTCAAAACAGGGTTTTTCCTCGACATACATGCTCTAATACTGTTTAGCTATTGCTATCAACTCAACCACAGATTATATAATCCTCCTTTGAGTGAAGAATATTCATTCATTCTTTCATTAAGTATAATGTACCATCTTCCATGTTGATTTTTCATACATTAATCTAAATATGTTAAGAAACAAACATCTATTTATTTTGGCTGAACTTCATATTCATAGGTGAGTGAAAGGATGTTCTAACTATTCTCTATCAATAAAACTCATTTTTACACATTATATCTTTTAAGGTAAGTAACCACCTTTCTTCTATGAAGACTTCCTACTGGTTTAGAAAAAAACTGATGCAAGCTCAGAGTTATTAAAAGTTTAATTTTCAAAAAATTGAAATGTATGAGTCTCATAGAAATATATAGTGGGCAAATGTCAAAGATTCAACTTTTTAATGAGGGGTCTAGTAGAATTGCAAAGCTGGTCCAAAGTTGGATAGGAAAGACTGCTATATAGTTAGTGAATTAAAGAAAGAATGCTGAAATAAAAATAGGTTGGATATAAAATTTGTTGATGTCCTACAGGGCAATAAAACCATAACCTTTTGTGTTATCTTTCTACCAGACAAAATCATTTGCATTGCTTTCTGAACAAAATATCATTTGCAATTTACCTTTTTAAAAAATAATTTAACATCTAATTTCATAGAATTTGGGCCCAATCAATAGTAAATAGCATGTTAAAAAATGCATTATTCCAGAGTATTGGATAATATTTGGGAGGAACTGTTAGACAATGCTCCACTGTATCATTGAAAGAGCATGCATTCATTAGTTTGCCTTATTTTCAAGTTGAGATAATTTTTCATATAATTCTCTACCCTGTACAAAAAATAGTACTTTGTCTAATACTATGTGTCTGCACTTTGTGTGCAAGATTTCATTTAGTTCTCATGAATATCAATAAGAATAAGGCTTTTTATAAAACTCTGATTATTTCCTTGGAAAACATTCTTATGAGAATAAACTTAGTTAAAGGATTTTGAATATTTTGAAGGTTATTGATATGTAGAGCCAAATTCATTCGTACAAGGAATATGGTTATCTGCACTACTCATGTAGAGAAGACTACTCTGACCACCACACTGACAGACTCAGGCAACGTCATTTTAAAAATCAAGCAATTTGGTAGATGCAAAATAAAACCTCATTTCAATTTACCTATATATATCTGGTTACTTATAAAGTTGATATTTTTAAACATGGTTTTATTATTTTCTTTTAAAATTGTTATTTGCTTATTTTTCTATTTAAATATTAGTGCCCATGTTTTCTATTCCTTTAGCTTTTAATATCTAAGGGACATTAACCCTTTGTGTTTTATTCTTACACATCAAAGAGTTTGTCATAAATAGTATTAATAGAATATTTTATGTGAGGAATAATAACATCCTAAATGAGATTCATCTGTACTAACTTGAAACTCAACATAAGATTATGCTAATAAGATGTAATGTTTCCTCTTGTTCCATTAAAACTCTCTTAATGAAAAATGTTTTATGTGAAAACTATATATACAAGTAATGTTAATAAGGGTGGAGAACGAAACTAGAGGAAACACGGGGATATTCGTAAATGCAAAATTCTTTGTAAATTGACTGCAATCATTATATTAGTAAGTAAACAGTATAGCTTTAGGGGATTATATTTTGAACAATTTAGAAATTATGGGCAATCTTCCATAATAGTTTAAATCATTGTTTTTGTGACTTGCTTGTAACATAAAAACCGAAACCGAAGTATACCCAACATTATTTATGTTAAATATAACGTGTGTATTTATGCATGTAATATATATGTATAAAAAATATGTCATCACTGCCTTTGGTATTTTAAAGGTTTTCTCTGGTAACACTACTATAGATCCATTTAAAAGACGGGTATATTTTCTTAAAATTATCCTATTTCCAGTAATTGAAAAAAGGTCATTGAATTAAGGCATTGGCTATTGTAATGTTTTCTAATTTATAACAATTGGGATTTATATATAATATTTATGAACAATTATAAACAATACATAACAAATTTAAAATAAGGTAATGTCACATAAAACATATATGTTTATATACATATAGAAATACACGTATATACAATATGGAGAACTAGACAGCAATTATGATAGTAAATATTGGGGAAAAAAACGATTTTTGAGCTCTGTAGAATCTTGCCTAAATTGGTGCATGTAAGAATTATAGAAACCTTTAAGATCACTTTTTTGTTTGCTGTTGTTGGGGGTTGGGGCTCCTAAAGAAAGTGTGTGCCATTCATATTCTCTGCCAAGATCCAGAGATCCACTAGCTTGAAATGTGAGTCAGAGTGAACCCATAGTCCCTTCGATTTCCTTTCCCTGGCTCCCGCCCCTAGCCGCGGAAGCCAAAGATTGGAAGCTTGGCGTTGCCCGGGGCGGGGGTTGGGGGGGGGGGTGAAAAGGGGGGAAGCTGAAGAGGCGGGGGAAGGACAGGAGGGAAGGGAGATGGTCTGGGGTCCCGAAATCCTAGGAAAAAAAGTCCTGGGGAAATTCTGCGGGCTCTGGGCCCTGGACGGTGCTTTCCCACGGCATGACGGGCGCAGGGGAGCAGGGTGGGCACTGTGACCAGCTGCCGGCACTGACGTCCGCTCGCGCTCTGCCCGGGTTGTGCGGATCGTGGGTTCGAACTCGCGTGGGACCAGGGATGCCCGCTCTCACCCCCTCGACCTGCACTGCACACTTCGAGTTCCATGAAGTCCTCCAGGCGCGTCCTCTCTCACTTCACTAGTTGAGAGGCGGGAGCAAACAGTTGGCTCTTCCTTCAAAGTCGCACGGCCCCAAAGGCTCAGTAAATGCCAACGACCCGGCAAGGGTCTGTTTAAACGCCTCGGGAGTCGGACCCCACATCCCGGCTGGTTCTGACTGCTGATGCTGTCATCAGTCAGCCCTGGAGCCCTTTGGTCCTTTAGCTCCTTCAACTTTTGGAAAATGAGCTTGCGAAGTGTGGAGGAGTGGAGCTGGGGGATACTCTTAGGCTCCAATTTCCAAATGACCTCTGAGTCCACCTTGATTCGGTCTCCGGCTTCGCTCCTCCTCAACGTATTTTACAGCCCTGATCCGCCCCCACTACCCCCCCCCCCCAAATCTTGGGCAGGGGATTTTTGTGTCCAATCGGTAGACAAAAAGTTCTTGGCCCTCACTCTTGCTTGCCACGATCAGATTACTTTTCACAGACTGGAGCTGGTTGGGAGGAAGGGGTATTTACTTTTAATCCTTTTATGTGTTTAGTTCACCTTGTGTGATTGGGTGTGGAAAGTGGGGGAGGGGGGGTTTCCAAACGGAATGAAATTCCCATTCCATGGGTATTACCATGCCCGTGGGGTTGGCAGTTCTTAAAGTTTAGCTAGTCTGCAAATAACTACAGAACACAATAGAGTCCCCCTCCCTTCCTCTCTCTCTCTCTCTCTCTTTTTTTCTTTTCCTGCTTCCAAACGCCTTCTTCGAGGCTTAAGCTGGGCAGGTCTCCAAAGGTGCAGCAGCCACAACAATCCAGCAGTTCAAAGCTAGGCAGCAGTTGCACAACTTCTAGCAACTCTGTTAGCCGGCTGCTAATGAGCTGAAAGCCAGGAACATTTGAGGAGGTGAAGAGGAAACCTTCAATCCTCCTCCCTTCACCTAGAAATCCAGATACTCCCTCCACCCCCATCCCCAGATAACTGAGATACGGCCCCTTCTCTTCGCCTGCCTGGCGGGCCATGGCTCCCTTTGGAAGAAACTTGCTCAAGACTCGGCATAAAAACAGGTAAAGTCCGGCGTGTGTGTGTGCCGGGGGGCTTCTGTGTGAAAGTAGGTGTTTTGTTGCAATTAGATGCTGATGAAAATTGCTTTTAGGGGGAAAAGCCCTGGGAATGAAGTTTTATATTTATATTCAGCTGGCGAGGATATTACTCCACTTCAAGGATCATGGAAAAGAAAAAAAAAATTATTTTGATTCTGTTTCCCCCTTTAGCCAGTCCCGGTTCCATGGCTACCATCACCAAAATCTTTGTGTTGCCTTGCCTTGTTTGAGAGTGATGGGAAGGCAAGTTTCATTTTGGTTCAGACCAAATTCTGGCATATTATAGGAAGGGTTAAAAATTTTGATGAAGATATAACTAGAATTTATTAGCCACTAATTAGAACAAAAAGCACAGCTGCTGATACAATCCGGAAACAATGCTTTGGCTCCCCTTAGAGTGGGGCATTCCTGAAATCTGGAAAGTTCCCAAAGTGAAAATACTCTGTAGAGAAACTTTCTTTGTGAACTGATTGTTTCAAATGTCTTTGAGAGCTTTAGCTGGTTTTAGGTACAAAAGGATTCAAGCAGCTGCCCTCCTTAATCGGTATTAATACAATTTCGGTTTGATTTGTCTTGCTACTTCCAGCCTGCAGTGCCCATAGTGTAAATGTGTAAAGAAATGTTTTACTCTTTCTCTCTCTCTCTGTCGCTGTCTCTCTATCTCCGTCTCTGTCACTGTCTCTCTCTCTCACACACACACACATTCAGATTTTTCTTGAGCCAGATGGGTTTTTCAGTCCTATTAAATATTTTATTAGCACCCCAAATGTTACATTTATATGCTAAAACAATGTGAGGATAATTTTAGACATGGGCTTTACTCTGTTAGTATATTTATTTTGGAATAAGGGCTTTTCCATAACTTCTCTCCATCATGCTTGTTAGTACTTGTCATAATTTACTCAGGGTAAATTTAAAAGCATACAATTACATGGTAGGAAATGACACAATTATTTTAAAGTGTCTGCATGATAATTTATGGTGATACAATTTTAAAGTAAATCTCCACATTTTGTGCACAAATGTCTACTTGAAAACTTCTGTTTTTAATTTATTCCAAATGTATTCATGATTTAGTTAAGTTTGCTTAAGAAGTGAAAACAATAATCAGTACTATGAAACTTTCTAAACCAGTTTTATTTTTCTAATAATTTGGTATCACAAATGTGGTGTTTCTGGTAATTAGTGAAACTATATGTTAAAATAAAGAAATATGTCTGGATATTCTTTAAAAAATGTTAGTGATGATTAGTAAAAATAGGTTTGTATTTTAGTGGTATCTGTGGATTAAAAAATAATCCCAAAAGGCTTCCCTTGCCAATAGAAAAGCCTTACTACTTTTTAAAGGATTATGCAGTAGCATTATTTTTGAAGTATGTTTGTTTTAATGCCATCAAAATATATAAAAATTACTCGCGGAAAGCTCGTGGTCTTATAAAACAAATTAAGTTTCTGGCATGCTGATCCTTCTAAATATACCCTTGTAGTTCAGGGTATTTCATGTATGTGTGTTTTTGTTTTTGATTTTGATTATTATTTATTCTAGAATTCTGCCATTGGTATGCCAGATAACAGTTCAGTATAACTTTGTGTGCATCCCTGCGAGTTTCCCTCAGGGAAGTACATGTCCACTTACGTTAGCTCAGTTTTCTCACTGTATCATCTACCCATAAAACTAGCTTTCGTTCAGGGAGGTGGGTATACAGTTTCTAATATGACATTTTCTATGCAAAATTATGAAAAAATGGAAAAGAAAAAAATATTTCAGGTTTTTCAGGTTTTTCTGAGAGAATGGAATGGTGTTCCCAATGGTGATGCTTTATTATGAATGTGTTTTGATGAAAGTGGTAACAGTGAGGATATGTATAAGTTGCTCTAATAATTGAGTGCTTCCCTTTACAAATTTGTATTTTTCCATCCTTAAGAAAAATGTAAGCCACAGCAGTGGTCAGAAAGATAAAAATATGGGTGTCTGAAACTAAGCAGTATATAAGCCACGTGGTGTATTGAAATAGAATTAATGTATATTTATTTTTTCAGTGCCTACTATTACTGTAGATGAGGTATTTTTGTTTTGTTCTGCTTTGTTTTTGTACCTTCTCAAAGGTGAAACTACATGTGAAACTTAGTAAATATGATTAAGTCTATCCCTGTTGTTTACTAGGTTCCATAATGATTTAAATAATCTTACTTGGACATATTGAAACTAAGTATCTTTCCTTAAATGACAAGTGATTCATCCTTTGATAGTAAATGTGATTGATGATAAAACATTTATCTGATAACAGCTAAGACATTCCTCAAATATATAGTATAAAATTCCTTGCAGAATGCAAAGGAAGAATTTGAGAAATGCATTTGTATATCTTGTGATATATAATTTATACAAGTAAAAGAGCTACTTGAACATAATTGCGTCTTTGTGGGCAGGAAAAAATAAAGATTACTAGAAGGAATCGTAGGAATTTGAGATCATAAAATTTGACAAAGTTTGTTTATTGAACTTTTCTGCATCTATTCTCTTTCTGTCTTTTCCAAGTATGAGGCATAAAATCTTTTAGAAAATACAAGCTGTAGGGGCGCCTGGGTGGCTCAGTCGTTAAGCGTCTGCCTTTGGCTTAGGGCGTGATCCCAAGGTCCTGGGATCAAGCCCCACATTAGGCTCCTCTGCTGGGAGCCTGCTTCTTCCTCTCCCACTTCCCCTGCTTGTGTTCCCTCTCTCTCTGTCTCTCTCTGTGTCAAATAAATAAATAAAATCTTAAAAAAAAGAAAGAAAGAAAAAGAAAACACAAGCTGTAAAGCTTAGAGAGAGCAGTGCCATATATGTCTACTCACCATTGTGTTTTTATGCCTAGGACAGTGCCTGCCAGATTATAGACCTGTGATACAATTATTTATATAATTTTGTAAATTAAATTATGAAAAAATAGTTACTATTTTATTCTCTAGTCATCACCTGAGCTCAGTTGGTATTGTATAAAAGTGAATACTTCATAAAGGATTGGTTGACATTTGATATAATCCAAAACCCAAGGAAATAGACAAATAATTTTATGGATTTGGGTGCCAAGTCAATCCTACCCCACTAGATAAGCTTTTCTAAATTTTAAGAAGCATTCAAATTAAAAAATGGGCAACAGTCTTTGGGGAATTTGAGAATAATGCATGGTCATGAATGATGGTATTTTGGCACACAAACTTTGTATGCTTTTCATTTCTAACTTTCATATAAATAAAAGAAATGGAGACAGGGACGCTTGGGTGGCATAGTGGTTAAGCGTCTGCCTTCGGCTC
The DNA here is from genome assembly GCF_024610735.1 of Ursus americanus. Classification (NCBI taxonomy): domain Eukaryota; kingdom Metazoa; phylum Chordata; class Mammalia; order Carnivora; family Ursidae; genus Ursus; species Ursus americanus. The sequence continues at coordinate 32,345,374 of NC_142143.1, forward strand.
AGGGTGTGATCCCGGCGTTATGGGATCGAGCCCCACATCAGGCTCCTCCACTATGAGCCTGTTTCTTCCTCTCCCACTCCCCCTGCTTGTGTTCCCTCTCTCGCTGGCTGTCTCTATCTCTGTCGAATAAATAAATAAAATCTTTAAAAAAAAAAAAAAAGAAATGGAGACAGTATAAGATTCTTTGTTTACAATCAGAACTAATCTTTTAAAATTTTCTGATTGTAGTAACAACGCCACAAATGCTTCATCAGAAGGAAGAATTAAGTTTTGTGGTTAAGGTAAAAATTGCTGGCAAGATGGATGTTTTCTCTCAAATTAGAAGTCTGGTAATGTGTGAATTCTGCAGAATGGAAAATTATCATATACCATTTTGTCTAACCTCAAATAAATACTTAAAATTTTCCTGAAAATGGATTGAGAAATGCATGATATTTGAGTATGTACATCTTTTTAGTTCCCAGGAGTTTCTGAAAGAGATTTCCCCTGATGGTACTTGGTAACTTAAGTAGTTACTAGTTGACAGCAGACAGCCCGTTAGGAACAATGGCTGGAATGCTTTATCCCTGCCAGAAATATACCAAGAGCAGTGAAAGCAGTGAAATGGAGCTCTAGGTTAAATCTTGAATTATTATTCATACGACTAAAGCCAACTTAAAAATCCACTACACAAGATGTTGTATTGTGTTCTATATCCATTCATGAAACACGTCAAAGTGAAAGGTTCTTAAATGGACTTTTTGTAAAAAAAAAAAAAATGTTTAAAAGCTTGTAGCTGGTTCACAGTCTTATTTACAGAACATCTTTATTACCTGGACTGCATAACTTAGAAAGCATTGAAGTTATTTGATTGGTATGTTGTTCCAGGAGATCTGATAATAGCTCTAAAAATTCAGAAAAATGTGGCTCTCTTCTTTTAATTTTAGTTCTGAAAATAGAATGAAGTTGAGTAGTGGCATGTATTTACCTCTTTCAGGAGTATGTGGCTACCAGTCCTTGATAGAGAATCTCTTTGTCTCTGGCATATTGGCTTTCTAAAATGAGGCAATATGTTATCTGGACTATGTATATGTGAAAGAAAAAAGTTCAACATGCTTCTGCTCTCTAATGTTCTTTAATGTATATTTTCTTAGGAGTTTTTAAAGACATCTTTTTGGCAAGACACATACAACACATATAACATTTCCTTTTTTTAAAAAAAAATAGACTGTGATTCCTTTCCTGTGTAACCTGTTGTAAGTCTACACCTTCTATAGAAAATTTGCATATTTGTTGATTATCATTTATGAAAACTTGCTAATGTAAATGGTCACCGAAGGGCAAAGTAATTATGTCTTGTAACTGGACTAGAATCGTGGGTACATGCTCAGCACTGGCAGTGAGAAGCAAGATATTTCATGAATAAGAATGATCAATGGGTATTAAATATGCTGACAAACAAGGAAAGTTATCCTCAAAGGTTTATATATCTGCAGGCTAGAATGGCCTCTGTTTTTATAAATAAAGTGACTTGAGATATCTATAAAAAATTCTCATTGAGTATACTCAGTGAGAGCAGGGACCTTACTTATCTTGTTCCTTTCTAGGTAATCAGTGAGTAGTTTCTCAAATATTTGTTGATTGAATAAATGAATTCAGCATATACTCTTCAAATACACCTGGTCCCCATACAGTACTTGGATCAGAGTACATCAGTGTTGAGTGGATGCATAGGTAACTTAAAAGAATGAATCCATAAATTCAAGTTTGACTTCTCATTCTTGCTCTCAGCCTCAACTCCTCCTTGCTTTCAAATGGTGAAGGGCCATATCTGACAAATAGACTTTACTGGGCTTCTGATAGAAAACAAACCAAGAAGCAGGGTAACTCATCTTCTCGACATGCTCTTACTTCCCTTGATGTTCCTTGAGTGCCACCATGTCTGTCAGTGAGGTTCGGCAGACGAGGGTGAATGGCTACTATTGATCCCACTGCTACCTGTGGAGCATTTCTTCCTTCTTCTGTGATAAGAGGGAAATATGATTAGGAAATATTTGTTTTCTTACATGATATGAGGATTTATTCTCTTCGTATAGGATAATTATAGTTCATGAGACAAAGGAAAATTCTAGAAATAGGCAGAAAAATATCTTGGTTAAGAATTCCAGCAGACATTAGGTTATATCTCAGATATGCCATTACTGATTGTGTGCCCTGGGGCAAATATTTAATCTTTTTAATACAACAACAACGATAATAAAAGCATGCAAGGGAAAATCCAAGTTTGGCAGTTAGAGGAGGGTTGCTCTTTAATATACAATTATGAATAAAAGTATTACTAAGGTCGTTTGGGGGAAGACAACTGTGCAAAGGAGGCAGCCCTTATGCTTTGGCTTCATCAGCTTCAGGGTAAATCCCCCTCTGCTAACACCTCTTATAACACCATGTGCCACTGTTCTGAGTGATTTACATAATACTTAATGTTGTGAAGAAGATACTATTATTTTCCCTATTTTACATTGGAGACATTAAGACACAGAACAGTGCAACAATAAATAAGTGGCAGAGACAGGATTTGAATCCATGCACTTAACCTTTATTCTGTGGGGCCTATTTAGGACTTAGTTTTCTCATCTCTAAAACAGAGCTAATCCTAAACCACCAAGTATGAGATTAAGTCTGGTTATATTTAAAAGACAGCACAATACTAGGAGGATAGTAATAAAAGCTCAATAAATATTCACTCCTTGTTCAGGCCTGTAGGATTGAAATGCTATGAAATATATCTAAGTTTTATATTTAAACAGGGTATGATATTTTGGTCTTTGAAATCTCACCTCAGAACTTCTATTTCACCACTGATCTCTTTTCCTCTGTAGATATAAAGAGGTATATTATAAATTACTGAATATGATTAGAATGAGTCTGTCAGTGTTGTACAAAACTATCTTTGGATCTTGATGAAATATTTGAATTCTGACAGCGTTTAGGTTTAATCCTCATACCTCTTTTGAGCCAAGATATGAGACCATTAACGATTTGGCAATGTGTTTTATACCATAGTTTAGGGGATATTTCCTTATGTGTCCTTGGGGAGTTTTGATAAAAAGAAAGGATACACAATTTAAATATTTTAGTCTTATCCTTGTCTAATAAAATGAGAGATTGAATTAGATTTTTTAATTTTTAAAAAAAATTTTAAAAAAGATTTTATTTACTTATTTGAGAGAAAGAGTAAGTGAGAGAAAGAGCACAAGAGCTAGGGAGGGAGAAGGAGAAGCAGACTCCCCTGCTGAGCAGGGAGCCCAACATGGGGTTTGATCCCAAGACTCCGGGATCATGACCGGAGCCAAAGGCGATGCTTAGCCCACTGAACCACTCAGGTACTCCTGAACTGGATTTTTAAAGTCCCTTTAATTTTTAAGGTTCTATGATTCTAAAATACCCTCTGCAGAGTAGAATTTAATTCTCTTGTCTTGCTTGTTTACCTTTTCAAGATAACTTTTAAAAATAGAATTAAAAGATAAATTTCTTTGGTATGTAATTTTATTTTACCTAAAATATGATGCATTGTCACATAACTTCTACCACAAAAGGTAACATTATGGTAAAAGTCAAATGTGTTTATTTCCACTTATTAAAAGATATGATTAGTTTATAAATTATAATATCTAGGAATTATTGAGTGCTTTTGGCTGTGCACAGTTTTAAGTTTAATAATACAAATATATGAATGTTATGAGTAGCTATCTTTTTATTTTAGTTCTTTAGGAATGGTAGACTCTGTATTTGGTATTGTACCAGACATGCAAAGACACAACCTCATTCCTAAGAGATTAAACTAATTGAGAGAACAGCACTGTAGTTAAATCTCTCAAGCATGAACTTTCTTTTAAATCACTCTTCCATGGGAAGCTGTCTTTGACAGGGTAGGTAAAATCACAATCTTTATGATGCAATTAAGAGGATGAGAGTGTAGTCTCTCGCAGTTGAAGAAGGCTGTTCCTTTGTACAGTAGGTGCTCAATAAATGTTTTTGATTGCCTCTAAATAGAAGTACATAACAGAGGAGTACATGGAGGTAAAGAAAAATAAAAGAAGCATCATCATAATTAGATCGCATTTATTATTAAACTCCCACAGTTAGGTGACAGGCTTGGACAAGAGTAGGGAGCACAATAAGATATATAAAAAGATGTAGGAGGGGGCTGAATCACACAATGGTAAGACTGACTAAGATAGGGTAATCAAAAGATAAGGATCCAGAAGCAGGCGGAAATATGGTCAGTTTGGCAAGAATCCACAATCTTCGTTGGGCTGGTTAAAAAAAAAAAAAAAGAAGAATTTTACAATTGAGGAAGTGTACAGAAAAAATTTTAAGAATGTGTTTATATAACAGTATTAGACTTACAGTCAACTATAGTTGACTACTGTTCCTTCTAATAACCATAGTAAATTGGTCAGTTTATCAGTTGATAAAACTGAGGTATTCTATTTTGTGGACATTTTTAATTTTAATTTTTTAATGCAGAGTGTGGTCCAACTTTAGCAAGGTTTTATGCTCACTAATTAGGGTATATAATTGATAGGAGTTTTGTGGCTGAGTCTTCTTGATTCACTTGGACAGTGTATACTTGTTCTCAACCAATGACTAGGATGTGTTATAACCACCTCAGATACCGTTAGTGACTCTAAGGCTCCTCTTACTCTGATATTTTTCAATCCTTTTGGAATTCCCTGCAGTTGTGGTTAACTGAGGGTACTTAAGATCCAGTAGCAGAGCACTAGTTTGGGGAGACCACAGTCTTTCAAAGCCTATTTTTAGATCTGCACATAAGGACCTTACCTTTGCCTAGAAGCCATAAGAGATGCTATTGAAAAACCATGAGTGTTTCCATGATAGATGTATAATAACTGGAATCTCATATAAAGAATAGAGTTGTACACAATTAGAAAAAGTGCTTATGAGGCTATCTTGGACCTTTGAGATTTCTTCCTTTTTAATAGCGTGGGGAGTTAGGCACTTTTTAGCAGAAGACTACGGAATAGTAGCCTTGGTTTCTTGACTGCCTGTTCTACTCTAATAGTGAAAGCCCAAGAATTTCTTTCGAGAACTATTAATAATAGGCATGAGACTTAGACCAAATTACTTTTTTAAAAAATGTTGATCATCTTTAGTGGTTCTACCTTTAATTAGGAGAACTTGATGTGATCACAGTTTCCAGGATTAAGTGAAATGACAGCTTGTGCTATGTAATACTGTCCACAGTCTGAGCATACTACCGCACTGCTAACTTACCTGCCTTAGCTTCTAAAAACAAACATTCATCAACTATCCCACTTTGTCAGATTTGGCATCTACTTACATATATTTGTCTTGTGCTGACTCAAGATGATGGTTATTTGATGACTTTTTTTTTTTTAATTCAGAAGTATTAAATGAACCATACATTTGGGGGGAGGAATGATGGAAGATTAAAGATGAATCAGATATAGATCACACTTTCAAGGAATTTCCTGATCGGGAGACACACAGACATACATAAATAATTAAAATATAAAGCAGGTATTTTAAAGTATCAATAAAATTCATGTATTCAACAATAAATATTTATTTACCTGTAATATGTGCCACACATCATTATAGGTGCTGGGGATGAAATAGTGTGAAAACAGTCAAGATCTCTGCTCTCATTGAGCTGATAGTGCAGGGGAGGACAAGCAGATGATAAACGAACAATAAATGAAAAAGACGTCAGATAGTGATTACTGTTAAAAGAGTCACTATGGAGGGAGAATTGATAGGAATTCAAAAATGAGTGGATGGGGCAGTAGAGAATATCAGGATGAAAAACAGAGAGTCGATAATAACTATAATTTTGGGTCTGAGTAGCTGGGAACATAGTTGTATCATCATGAAGAAGAGAAAAAATGGCAAAGGTTTCTTTGGGGAAGGAAGAACATCAGGTGAAGAGTGAAAAATGCAAGGTCTAATTTGTATGTTTCCAAATATTCCACCTCCTAACACCTGGTGTTTGGACACACCGCACCTGAGATGGGACCGTGAAAGCAGCTTTTCATCCAGCCTACTCTGATACTTTCTGACATCCATATGCGACTGATTAATATGGAGCATACTGCACCTGGAACAGGGCTTTAAAGACAAAAGACTGGTTTCCCAGTCAGGGCCTTCAAGCTGACTAATCCTATGTTAAACCCACTCAATCTGCAAGAAGCCTTTAGCACCTATCCTTTTAGTGATCCTTTAATCATTACCTGTCGTCCAAATGACTTCCAGCATGGCCATCACTTCCAGGGGATTGTAAATTTCTCCTGCTTAAGGATTACATGATTTTCACCTTTTTATCCCCTAGAGAGTCATACATAGAATTATGTGGATTTGGGAGTTTAAATAATGTCTTTGTAGTTAGATAATAAAATCCAGATTTTTGGTGCAGGTCAATCATCTAGGTCAGGAGTCAGCAAACATTTTGTGAAAGGGCCACATAATCAATATTTTAGGTTTCTTGGACCATAATATCACTATCTCAACTACTCAACTTTGTCAATGTAGTATGAGAACAGCCGTGGGCAATACATAATTAAATGGGCATGACTGTGTTCCAATAAAACTTAACTTACAAAAATAGGTGGTGGGACAGTTGTAACTACCAGGCCCTAGCTGACCGAAAATTCTCTTTGTTTACTTCCCCCAAACCCATTTCTACCACCATGCTGCAAAAAAGAAAAGAAACATTTGCCGTCTACTATGTTAGGCACTTAGGCTTCAAAGATGAAGGATTCAGTCTGGGACTTGACTGGCAAGCTATGAAAAAGAAAGGTAGAAAATACTATTACTGAATGTGTCAATTTCCCATTTCCATCTGGGGTGGAGGAAAGGGGGTTATTCAGAGAAGGTAAGGGAATTTTCCTAAAGGAAGGGACATTTGAAGAAAGAGAGAAGAGGGGAAAGGGGTAATTCAGGCAAGGAAGCAAGTTGCAGAAAAGCCCAGAATGAAAACAAAACCGGCAGATGCAGTTCAATCCAGTCTAGAAATCCAAAGTGTGATATAGGTGACAGCCCTCGGAGTTATCAGAGATCAGCAAGAAGTCAGGGGTAGCTAGTTATGTGCGTATTCATGTGCATACTAAAGAGTACTTGGCTATGATTTGGGGGAATCAGATCATGAAAGGAATCTTAGGAGTAAGCAGGAGAGAGAGAAAACAGGAGACAGAGAGAGGCAGAGAGAGAGAGGAGAGTGAGGGAGAGAGAGATTTAAAAAGGACTTGGAAACCATTTAAAGATTTTAATCAAGGAAGGTATACAGGCCGACTTGCAGTTTAAAAAGGACAACCTGGCAATATCGTAGCACACAAATGTGAAGTGGGCAAAGATTTAGAATAAGACAAGATTTAATAGCTCACTACAAGGAATCTGTTGTGAAACGGAGAGTGGTCTGAATCATAGTGGTGGTGAGAGACATATTTAAGACATTTGGGAGAATGAATAAAGCAGACTTACTGACTGGTTGTTGAAGGGGGATAACCTAGAGAAAAGAACCTCGGAAGATCCCACTCTTCAAGCTTGAGAGAAAGGATCGGGGGACAGAGATCACATTCAATAAGATGGGGAATCAGGAGATGGAATAGTTTGGAATACCAGAGAAGAGGATTGTGAATTAGTTTTGATCAGTCAGATTTGAGGTTCCTGTGGATTATACAAAGTAAATATGAAGTAAACATGCAAAAAAGGAGGTTGCGAATAGGGGTCTAGAGGTCAAGGACAAAATATTTAGATTTGGGAATATCGGCATACAACTGGCTGATAAAGTTGTGGACAATATTAGAGTCACCCACAAAATGTGTTTAATGAGACAAGAAATGAGTCACAGGAAACTGGGGGATGCCATTTGTATCAGTTAGTACTTATTGCATAATAAAACATCCTAAAAATTAGTGGCTGAAAACAACTTGTTATTTTTCTTGTTTTTTAATTTTTGTTTTTGTTATTTTTAAATTTTTATTTGTTTGTTTTGATTCTGCGGATAAACTGGGGGTGGTTCTCCTGCTGGTTCACCTAGGCTCTCTCAATGAGAGCAGGTTGGCTGAGGTCTAGGTTCTAATGGGCCGACTGAGATGGCTGGGTCTCTTCTCCATATGGTCTTTCATCTCAGGCTTTTTCATCAAGCAGCCGTACCAGGACGGTGCTCCAGGAGGAAGAAAGTAGAAGCTACAAGAGTTTTTGAGATCTGAACTTCAGAACTTGCATACATGGTTTTTACCATCTGCTACTGGCCGTAGCATATCCCAAGGTCTATTCAGGGAGGAGGAAATGCATTCCATCGTTTGATGGAAGGAGCTGCAAAAAGATTCTGTGGCCACGCTGCATGACACCTACATTTAGTGAATATGCAGAGGAAGCAAAGCCCATGCGGGATCTGTGAAGGAGAAGCCAGAAGGGTAAAGGAAGACTTAGAGGGTGAAATCCAGAAGTCAAGACATGGATTGCTACAAGAATGGGAAGGAAAGATCACAATGCATAATGTTACAAAGAGGTCAGGTGGAATCCCTTCCAGAAATGGCTGCTGAGTGTGGCAGTTCAGCGCTCTCTGACAAGCCTGAGAAGAAATGTGTCTGTTGGGAGTGGGTTGGGGGGAAGTCACTTTATGGTAGGTTATTGTTACTGAAAAGAGAAGAACTAATGAAAGAAAGTGAGCATGGATTGCTCTTTGAGTTTGTGAATGAAAGATAATTTGATGCAAATATGTGGTCAAAATAATAGTAGTTACAATGTGACAGAATAGTGGGAAGGACCAGAGGAAAAGGTAGAGGATAAGTAGAGTTTAAGAAGGGATACATTTTGAAGCAACGTTCTAGAGAAGGTGGAGGCAGGGGGATTGAGAGCATATGAAAAAGCTTAAAGTTTGGGGAACGCAAATGGACATATGACACTTTTGTCATGGATGACCACTGTTTTTCTCTTATCCAAGATGTTTTCAAGTATCTCCTTTTTTTTAAACCAAATGGCATGGCAGGCCCTGGTATATTCCTGTTTCTACAAGTTATAAATTCTTTGTTGCTCTTTAGATAATTTATTTGCGACTAATATGAAGAGCTGATTATTTCAGATGAAGCTTCCATTTGGAATTCACATTTTATTACATTTTATTATAGAGTATGTTCAGAAAGTGGAAACCAGGGATAAAAGAGCTCATCTTGTGTTTTCAGCTATCCTACTGGATAATGCAAATTCTTACATTTTTCTAGTGCCATTCAAATATGCCAGCACATTTCAGATACATTTAGAGAGGGAAGAGTAGGTGGCTGCAGGCAGATACAAGCTAAAAAATCACCATCATTAGGGAATATCTTCCAACTAAGTAGGCAAAACCAATTATGGACTTAGCTGCCCACAGGAAAACTCATGCTAATAGCTGACATAACTACAACTGTCATTAAACTAAATATTCAGGCTAGGTAACTTTCCTTTAATAAATATATGTATGCTTTCTTGTTATAAAATATTTCTCTAAAAAGTACAAATCAACAAGGAAACTTTAGGTATTTGCCAGGCACAGGTAACACTGGGAAGTGAGCATAAGAATTTCCAGTGAGATTAGCTATTTGCTCAGCATTTCATCTGGTAAATACTACATGTTAAATATTTACATTTTGATTAAATCAATTTCCGGAATCTGAACTACGAGCTTAGTTTACTTAACCCCCAGTTGTCTCCAATACACATTCTTTACACATTCCTTTCCCTTTTCTCTGTTTATGGGATTTATGTATTATAGCTACCCTGCAATTATGTTATGTAGAGGGTTTTTCTTACTCTGCATACCTGGCTTACTTCCTAGAAAATTAAACGGGCATTAGTAAAACATAAAACTAGTGATTTCTATGTGTGTGTGTCTCTGTGTGTGTGTAAATCCTTAATCTCTTGTGCCTCAGTTTTCTAATCTGTAAAATGGGTTTAACAATAGGACCTATCTGGTAGGGCTGTGATGAAAACCAACTGAGTTAATGTATATAAAGCATTTAGAACAGTGCCTGACACACACTAAGCATTCAGCAAAGTGAGCTACTATCCAATGTACCTCTTCACACAGACACTTTACTATTTTTTAAATACCTGTCCTTCAGTTACCAGGTCTACACATAGTCATGTGAAATCACAAGTTGAAGGGGTCTTCTTTACAGACAAGATCTAAAGTATTTTTACTTATTAATTAATTAATTAATTTAAAGAAAGGGGATGAGGATCTACTTATTTATTTATTTTTAAGTAAACTCTACCCACAATGTGGAACTCAAACTCATGACCCTGAGGTCAGGAGTTGCGCGCTGTACCCAATAAGCCAGCCAAGCGCCCCTACAGACAAGATCTAAATCAGCATATTGCCCCAAATTAAGTCTCTTGAGGCTCTTTTATTTAATCAGACTTTCTACAAAGAGTTATAGGACTGGAGAATAAGTTGAAGACACTGAGGTCAATTACTATGTTTTTTATTATTATTAATTAAATATGACTTAAGTGTTACTATTATTGTTTGGTTTTTTGTGTTTGGGAATTTTATAGCATGTTTGTTCAGAGTTTATCTCATAATTTTCAATAATGCTTAAATGGTCTTGAATTTTTAGAATCTCCCTTTCAAAGCATAGCTTTTATATCACAAATTCCTGCACATAAAGATCATCTTATCTTCTATATCATTTTATCCTCAGCATTTATTCACATTTGCTGAAATTACAGTTTCATTAATGACTGTTGAAGCAATTTATAAAACTCATATACCATAATTCTGAATGGGCAATTTATTTGGAAGATAACTAACTTAGAATGGATTCAGTTAATTTGCATAGAACTTTTTTTTTAAATACATTTAAGTTGTTATCCTACCCAATTTTCTCTCTAGATTTCTGCTTGTGTTTGGGTCATTCCTTTACTCTTATAACAAAGTTGCCCATTCATATACAAAATATAAATTTTTCTCTTATATAATAATGATGAAGCTAATTTATTAAACTATTTATAGTTGTACTGTGATAATTTTGATATTGGGAAAAGATGCTATTAAATTTGGAAGTATGATATTTTTGTTTGAAAATAGCTGTAACATGTGATTTAAATGCTCAGTATCCAAACTCATTATTTACGGCATCCCCAGTATTTTAAATTTTATAATTGGCGTAGAGTTGGGTCTGTAATCTCAAATATGAGTTTATAACCTTTGGTATGGCTCTTAAATTGGTAAACTTGCTTTTTATCATCATCCATCTTTATTCTTTAATGACATATTCTTTTATTCAAAGAAATGTGAATTTCTACAAGGTATTGTCAGATTTGAACATAAGATAAACATACTGAAATCAAATTTCTTTTCTTATTATTGTCTTGTATCTCCCACTACCATTCATCATTGCTGAAACTTGCATTGTTGGGTTATTCTATCTCCCAGTATTATTTACTGATATGTTTTTAATATGAGTGCCACATACAGTGAGCCATACATTGAAGGTTCTGTTTGACTCGACGTCATACCCCGTGAGAGTTATTACTTATTTGGTCAAGATGTTTCAAGAAAGAACTGCCTAAGGATGGTTTTCATAACTTCATAGCCACCCATCTTTTCTACAAAAAATATACGTATTATGAGGCATTAAAATCTGCTTTCTGCTGGATCAGAATCTGTGCAAGAACTAAGTTTTTTTTTCTCTGTATTGCGATTTTGTATTTCATTTATCAGAATACAGGACACAAAAATGAATTACATATGTATTCGTATTGTATCAATTCTAGTTGTGTTCCTTGCTATGGCATTGAATATACATAGTGATATCAGGATAAAATTAACTTCTGTCCTTTGAGGAGTATAAATGTGTTTTGAGGTTTAATAAATAACTTGAAGGGAATAAATTGTATTATGAGTTAAAATACTAAGGAGACAGTTCTCATTTCCCTATGGAAACTGAAAAGCATTTATTTACTTTCAACTTCATGGAAAAACAATACTATGACAATATCATAGCTTGGCCAAAGGTCAGTAAAACGTAGAATATTCATAATCTTTGGTTTGTATTCAGCAACCAGATTAGTAAATATAGTGTCATCTGCCACTTCATTTGAATAATGGTGACTTGTGGACAGTATTAGAGTCCAGAGGGTCTTCTAAATAACCCAACAAGATAGTGATATATTCAATGTAGTTTTATCGCTAAGGTCGTTTTAAAGGCTATTTCTGACTTCTCTAGCATATTTTATGTCCCCACAATGCCCCCAGCCTTGCGTGGGTGCTAGAGATATTTTTCCTCATTTCCCATGGCTGTTTCTGGGAATTTCCCTTTCATCCTGTAAAGACTGCAGGTATTGTCTTGGCCTCCTCTTCCCCAAACTCTGGGTCCTTTCCTAATTCTGGTCTTCGTCCCTGCTGTCAGGACAGAATAGACTCTAAAGTAGTAAGAGAAAACAGCAATGAAAACCCCTTCTGCAGACTCCCATTCCCCCACACAACGCTGACACTGCCCTGGTCTCGTGACCATTTCTATACTGTTTCTTAATGAAGAAGAAAGATGTACTAGTCTATGAATGGAAGTTTTCTTTCTAAACTAAAATTAGCCCTATTCTGAGTGTTTGTGTTTCTAAATGTAAATATCAGCATTCCTTAGGACCAGTTCTGGGATTAACAGAGGGAAATCCAGTTGGACAGGATTGATAGTAACAAACATAAAATAGGCTGTGGGGTGAAAGGAGAAAAAAAAAGTTGCATTTGTATTCCAGTAAGTTGAATGCCAAATTTCATCATTTATTTTAGAGTACTTGAGATTGGAAATGTCTCCCTTGTTTATTATTTTTGTTTTCATAAATTTTAGTATTAGATTCTCCAGAAGATATAAGGAAAAAGGGTAAAGGTGAAACTGTGACATATATTTTGTTGTGAATCTGGAAGAGGATTCTACCATTGTACCATTTGACACCAATTGACATTTGTGTCTGGATAAGCTTTTGCTACCAGGAAACTATTCTGTGCGTCATGGAACGTTTATGTTCCCAACCTCAATCCACTAGATGCTAGTGGTACCCTCGGGCTCTAATGTAAAAATCAAAAATGTCTCCGTGCATGGTCAAATGTCTCCTGGGGGGCAAAATCACCCCTGGTAGAAAACCACTGGTTTAGAAGGAGAGAATCTCCAGTTTAAAAAATAGGTAATAGCAATAAGAAGGAAGCAGAGAACAGTCCTTGAGCAATGGACCTCGACTCAGATATGCCCCCAAAGCTCCACAGTTTTTCATCTTTCAGTCTGATGGAGCCTTCCATCACAATGCTCGGGCACAAGTGCCACTAATAGTTTGGAACAGGAAAAGTTCTAACTATTAATTTCTAAGCATGGAATATGGTTCCCCAAAATTTAAGCAATAAAAGCATTTCACTTTGAGTCACTCCTATACATAGTAGCTGGATTGTGTCAGTATCAGACTTTCTGGGCTGACCTCCTAAATAGTTGTAACAGAGGTTCTGTGGAAAATGCACTCACAGGTTCAAATTATTTTCCATATGTCTGTAGATTGCATTCTAGTGTTGTATACTGGGTTTTAGAAGCATATCTTCTAATGTAATTCTTAATTAATAATTTATCATTTTAATGATTCTTATTGATTTGAAAGTGGGCCTCCAGGGCACCTGGGTGGCTCAGTCGGTTAAGCATCTGCCTTCAGCTCAGGTCATGATCCCAGGGTCCTGGGATCGAGTTCTGCATCAGGTTCCCTGCTCAACGGGCAGTCTGCTTTTCCCTCTCCCTCTCCTCCTCCCCCCTGCTTGTGCTCTCTCTCTCTCTCCCACTGCCTCTCTCAAATAAATAAATAAAATCTTTTTTAAAATTAAAAAAAAAGTAGGCCTCCATATGAAATATTTGTCCTAATAAGTTTTATATGTCAAATTTCAATTAAACTTTAATGTCTAGTATACACTAGGAATAAATATCTCTTTGATTTATTCCCTGGTGCCCCAACTTCAATGCCCTTTCCCTCTGGACAACTGAATAAAGATGGCCAAAGTTTATCTATTTATCTTCATGTTTCTCTCCTTTCACACTGAACCTTTTTTCAGTAAATATATATTTTCAGAGATCTTCAATTTGGCATTGTAATATCTTAGTAAATACTTTATTTTATCTTAAAACTTCCAGATACAGATAGTTAATTTATTCTCTGATGCTTTGTCCACGATTACTCAGTGGAGTGTGTTGAAGAAATATTTGAGTGTATGTACATTGCATTTGTAATTATTAGCCAGCTCAACTTAATTCTGTCTCATTGTTTTTGTGTTCTTAAAATTGATTATCAATGGAGAAATATTTTCAATTTCCTGATTGATGATAGAGTGAATGCAAGAAGTCCAATATTTAATTTTAATTATTATTTCAGAGTGAATATGGAAAAGTACCCATAAGTGAGTTAATACATGTCGTTGAAGAGTTTCATTTAGCATATAAATCTTAATTTTCTGATGCTATCCAAAAAAAGACAAACACTGAATAATGAAATAGCTGTAGAATAATATATATGTATTTTTAGTGTAATGCACCTCATTAGCACAATTTTAATCAAAATCAGAGAAAGATTAAAAACATTCTTGGCTCATCTGTGATACAAAAATTATATTAATGATGTTTTAAAATATCTCTAATTAGCCAAACAGTTATGTTATATTGGAAGTGCACATGCAAAAAAAATTGATGAGTTGAAACAGGTGAAAAAATATTGTGAGACAGGTTGGAAAGTATTTGTAAAATTATATTGTTAACTACTATAGCAAGGTCAAGAAGGTTACTGAATGAACATACTAAAAACACTACACCCCTCACTGTATTAAATAATAATAACAGTAATTTTGCTATATAACCTATATTTACCCAGTACATTTTTCACAATTCTCAAAGCTCTTTTACTCATTTTCTTATTTGATATTTGCAGCAACCTTATGAAAAATGTGAGTCAGATATTACAGTATTACAGTGAAGGGAACAGAGGATTGGAAAATGGATAGAAATTCAATCGGGGCCATACTACAAAAAAATACAGTTTTCAAAATCTGAAGCCTGCTTAAAAAGTAGAATTTAAGCGTGATGAATCTTTTACTACGTACGAAAGATTTATTATGGAAATTCATTGGTCATTACCTTTAAACATATTCAATCAAAGGGTGGAAATTGAAAATTATCTGGTTTGAATTGGTGGTTGTAAAAATTCCTCAAAATATTTAGAGATAACTAACACAAGAAAATATAAAGATGTTTAGGGTAGACTTAAAAAAGTGTTTAGAGGGGCACCTGGGGGGCTCAGTCAGTTGAGTATCTGCCTTTGGCTGAGGTCCATGATCCTGGGGTCCTGGGATCAAGTCCCGCATCAGGCTCCCCACTCAGCAGGGAGTCTGCTTCTCCCTCTGACCCTCCCCCCTCTTGTGCTCTCTCACTCTCTCTCTCTTTCTCTCAAGTAAATAAATAAAATCTTTAAAAAAAAAAAAAGTCTGGAACCAGTCAGACTGTGATGCTATTATCAAAGAACTAATTTCATATGTAATGTGGAAATAATAGTATCTTTAGAATGTGCCTAATGACCATTAGGGCTACATTATCCACAAGAACTGAAAATTAGCAGATATCTATGGAGGACACAATAGATAAGCATTTGATCCTTCCAAAACAAAAAAATTCCCAATTGGAGTAGGAGGCATGGAAGTATTGGGGAATTGTCATGTATGTCATCATTATTATTCTACGTAGGGTACCAAAGAATTCCCTGATCTCAGTCTTCTTCACAACTACAGTGTAGGGTTGAAGAGGTTATAGGTCATGTGTTACTCTTTCTTACAGACACAGAACTAATGTCTCCAGAAAATGGAACAGGAGAGTTCGTGTGTGTGTGTGTGTGTGTGTGTGTGTGTGTGTGTATGACAGTTTTGTCAGCCAACACAGGTGCCCAGAACTGTCAGAAACCTTTAATACTGCATCAGAGTAAGAACAAGATTAATAAGGAAAAGGCACAGAAGGTAACACTTTCTTAAACACTTACACTCTTCTCCATGACTGGCCATTGGGAAAAGTCCTCCCTTGACCAACTGAGTGTTCTAATGAGACATTCCTATCAAAAGCAAATTTATATAATAATGTTCCCCTTAAAAAATAGTGTATTTTTTCATTTTTTTCCCCAATTTAATCCACATATCTAAATTATCAAACTAGGGGCGCCTGTCTGGCTCAGTCAGTAGAGCATGTGACTCTAGATCTTGGGGTTGTAAGTTCAAACCCCATGTTAGGTGTAGAGATTACTTAAAAAATTTTTAAAAAGAAAATCATCAAACTTATAAACTTGTTTTTACAAAATAATGGTTAGCACTGCACTCTGGAGCCTGCTATCTTGCTTGAGTTTAAATCCTCAATGCACCACTAACTGTGTGACCTTAGGCAAATCATTAAAAACCCCTGTGCTTTAGTTTCTTTATCTATAAAGTGGTGATAATATTATTACTTACATTACAGAATTGTGAGGATTAAATCACTTGATATATGCAAGAGCTTAGAACAGTTTTATTTATTAAATGTTTTATGACCGATGGTTCTAATCTTCAGTGTTACTTCTTTTTAGTAGAATATTTTTTAGAGTTTAACCATGAACACTAAAAAATAGTACAAAATAAAGGATGTCCTATGTTCTTAGTTTTAATGTAATAGCTAATGGCATTATAAGGTTGATAATTACAACAATTACTGTTTTGTTATTTTTACCATTTTTTTAAATAAAAAAATACATATTGAAACAATTGTAATATACAATAAGTGCACGGGGTATGGTTTACTTCTTTTTAAATTATGCAATTTAGTAGGTAAACTTCTAATTGCATAAAGTAAAAAAAAAAGTTTGTTAATTTTGAGTATTTTACATGCATGATTGAAACAGATGAAGGTAATGATTAATTTAGAGGTAATCTGTGTTGTATAGCCATCACACAAACAGTAGTTAGTATTCGTTACTTTGAGTACTTACTTGTTTTTGCTTAGAATGTCTTTCTCTACTAATTGAAATATGAAAATAATTCTGTTGCCCTAAATTCTACCTACTTTTTTGCTGCTTAGAATTATTAAATGATGAGTTGTAAATATTATCAAATATCACATTATTCAATGCTGGGTCATTAAATGTTAAAAATTTTTATAAGAGAACAACCACAGCCCTTTAGGACTTTTTGAATAATTATTTGTAAAATGTAGGTACAGTTAGATATTTAAATTTTATTGCATACTCTTTGTTATTTGCTGCCACTGATTTGTTATTTCACTGTTAGTAGTCACTTTATGACCTCAGGAAAGTCAATAACCAAGGTGTAATAATTAGTCATTTAAAGATAATAATGTAGGATTAGTCACTATTGGTACTAAAACATAAACACTATAAATTCTAAGTGTTAAAAGGTTCTGGGGTGCCTGGGTAGCGCAGTCGTTAAAGCGTCTGCCTTCAGCTTAGGGTGTGGTCCCGGCGTTCTGGGATCGAGTCCCACATCGGGCTCCTCCGCTGGGAGCCTGCTTCTTCCTCTCTCACTCCCCTGCTGTGTTCCCGCTCTCGCTGGCTGTCTCTCTGTCACATAAATAAATAAAATCTTAAAAAAAAAAAAAAAGAAGGTTCTAAGAGCCAGGGAAAATTTCTTCCATATATGCTTCATGGAGTCATATGCTTTGAGGGTGCTGCATAAATAAGGTAACTTTCACAACAAGCCAATTACGACCTGACAATTTTGTCTCTATAAATCATATTGGATTATAATTCACTTTATATCATTTCTTTCTTAATGTTTTTTTAAAGAGATATTATGAAAGACATGGTCAATTTGATTTACACTCATGATGGAAATATGATCATAAAAATTGTCTGCAGGGTATAGCCTAGAAACCACGGAACTTCCTTGTTTCTTTTCCTACCTCTGTGGGTTTTTTTCTTCAGAAAATTGATTTTTCTCCCCATCCCTCTGTGCTACAAAGGAAATTACTATCAAGTCTTTTCTTGTATATATGTCCCAACTCTGACCAGTTCTTAATACCTCTGCTGCTAAAACCCTTGTCCAGGCATTTCCCCTTTCTTTCTTAGATCTCTGTGCTAGGCTTTCAACTAAGCCTTCCTGCCTCTGCTTTTGCCCTCCCCTCTCCTTTTTTTATAGTCCATTCCATTAAGCGAGCCAGATATACTTAAAGCATACTTTTGATCATATCTCCTCTGCTTAAACCTTTCTCATGGCTTCTCACTAAAACTAGAACAAAATCCAAATGCCTTGTCATGGGATATGCATTTCTGCTAGATCTCATCATCTATCATTTGACCTTTCCCTCCCTCCAGCAACAATCCCCAACTGCACTACCCTCAAGCCTCCAACTATATTCGCATTCTTTCTGTCTCTAGAACATGCCTCATGACCCTTGCACTTCTGTTCACTCTTCTAGTTCTTCCCTTAGTCTCTGATGGCCTCCTCAAAATTTATGCCCCATTCAAAGGTCATCTTCTTAGAGAAGTCTCTCCTAAATACTCTGAATAAAATAGACTTCTCTTTCTTTTAAGTCATTCTCTGTCTCTTCATCTTGTTTAAGTTTGTTTAGTATTTACCATTACCTGCTATTATAATAATTACACATTTATATCTGTGTTGTCTTCTCCTTTGTGTACTGCTGTGTCTTTAGTATCTTCAGAAAAGTCGAGCATGTGGTTGGCATGTAATAAACATTTATTGAACGAAAGTAGGACTGTTTTCGATAATGGACTATTTTTAGTTCTATGACTCCAATATCACCCCACCGTTCCTACCTGTGCGTCCATGGTCTTTCTCTAGTCCTAAGGCTCCGTCAAAAATTGTCATATTTTATCTCCTTATTCATCTCCACTTTGATTATTGTCTTACCTCTAGCAGTTCTGACTGTATTATATTGTGGCTGACTTCTGTAGGTAAAATATCCTCAGTTGTCTTTGATGACAATTTGCTCTTTCCAAAGCCCACTAGGGAATGAAAGGAAATTAAGATATTTTCCTTGATTTTTTAAGTTTTTTTCTTGCAATTAAACTTCTGATTCATACGTAGTCTGAGCCTCAAAATGCATCTCTCATTAAGGATAAAATCTGAAAAGGGTATTAAAGTTAAACCATGTTTCTGAGTTTACACAAGTGATGACAGAAATATAATGTACTTTGTTTTTCTTTCAGATCTCCCACTAAAGACATGGATTCAGAGGAGAAGGAAATTGTGGTTTGGGTTTGCCAAGAAGAGAAGATTGTCTGTGGGTTAACTAAACGCACCACCTCTGCTGATGTCATCCAGGCTTTGCTTGAGGAACACGAGGCTACGTTTGGAGAGAAAAGATTTCTGCTGGGGAAGCCCAGTGATTACTGCATCATAGAAAAGTGGAGAGGCTCAGAACGGGTTCTTCCTCCACTAACTAGAATCCTGAAGCTTTGGAAAGCTTGGGGAGAGGAGCAGCCCAATATGCAGTTTGTTCTGGTTAAAGCAGATGCTTTTCTGCCAGTTCCATTGTGGCGGACAGCTGAAGCCAAATTAGTGCAAAACACGGAAAAAGTGTGGGAACTCAGTCCAGCAAATTACATGAAGACATTGCCACCAGATAAACAAAAAAGAATAGTCAGAAAAACTTTCCGGAAACTGGCTAAAATTAAGCAGGACACAGTTTCCCATGATCGAGATAGTATGGAGACCCTAGTGCATCTGATTATTTCCCAGGACCACACTATTCATCAGCAAGTCAAGAGAATGAAAGAGCTGGATCTGGAAATTGAAAAGTGTGAAGCTAAGTTCCACCTTGATAGGGTAGAAAATGATGGAGAAAATTATGTCCAGGATGCATATTTAATGCCTAGTTTCAGTGAAGTTGAGCAAAAGCTGGACTTGACTTCTGATGAAAACCAGATTCTGGACGACCTGACTGAAAGTGATGGAATCGTACACCTGGAGGAAAGATTAGCATATTACAGAATGCTCATCGATAAGCTCTCTGCTGAAATAGACAAAGAGGTAAAAAGTGTTTGCACAGAGATAAATGAGGACGCAGAAGGGGCTGCTGCGAGTGAGCTTGAAAGCTCTAATTTAGAAAATGTTAAGTGTGATTTGGAGAAAAGCATGAAAGCTGGTTTGAAAATCCACTCTCATTTGAGTGGCGTCCAGAAAGAGATTAAATACACTGACTCATTGCTTCAGATGAAAGCAAAGGAGTATGAATTCCTGGCCAAGGAGTTCAATTCGCTTCATATTAGCAACAAAGATGGGTGCCAACTAAAGGAAAACAGAGGGAAGGAGTCTGAGGTCCCCAGCAGCAGTGGAGAGGTTCCTTCCTTGACTCAAAGAGTATTTAACTTGTATACAAATGACACAGACTCTGACACTGGTATCAGCTCTAACCATAGTCAGGACTCAGAAACAACTGGAGGAGACGTGGTGCTATTGTCAACATAATTTGAATGGCCGGTTTCTGACCTGCTTTTATGTTCATGTTTGTTTAATAGGAAACTATTTTAAATATCACATTCTGAAAAAGATCTAAATCATGTTAAGTATTCAGTAGTTAATAAAAACTAGTTATTTTTGATTTAAGAATTCCAAAGTCACCTACTTACTACAAGTTCAGACGATGAACTGTTTATTACGAACGCAACACAAATAGCTTGCAGGCGTATAACAGAAATGATTTGATGGGAATTATAATCTCTTATAGCTTCTGTGAGAAATGATTTACACAAACAAAACTAATTCTTAATATTGCAGTCAGTATATTGAAACTAGACACATGAACAAGTAAAATTAAAAATGTGCCGTAATATATTTTTTTTCACAGCTCTATCATTGGAATTTTAAAGTCTGTAACGTACACGACAGTTATGCTATTGTGACTGTATTAATTCAAGTCTTGGTTCTTCTCATTGATAGTTAGAATGTATATCACTCTGTCACTTTCTGAACCCCTCTACTTGTTTAGACCCAGACAACAGGAAGTGAGAAGGGCTGCCAATGGGACATGTACGAATTCTAGCGGTGGCTTGGACGGGGGAATAGATGAGAAAGGGCCAAGTGCTACATACAACAGCAATTTTTCTAAAGAAGGCTAAAGTTATTAAGAATTATGCCTGGGCTTTCTCTGACAAAGCAAATCTTCTGATCAAACAAATGGTCTGTGCAGGTTTATTCTTTCAGTGAGGTATGATGTGGGTTACAAAGAAAATCACAGGGTCACAGTCCTGTTTATTTATGCCCTGTCTACAAAAGTCCAAGAGAGGCAACTTGGGGTCCTTTGTGTGGGTAAAACAGAGTTCTGTATACCCTAAGTATTTGCATTTTATCTCTGAACCTACAGAGAGGAACTCACATGGGAAAAAAACCCATTTATTCTGTTACACTGGAATTCAGATTGTCTTTGTAGAACTTCATCTAAGGTGCAAACTAAAAAAAAAAGTACTGGCTCTGACCCCCACTCCTTCCTCAAGGATGCTAGTAAATATCCAACAAATTGAACAGATTATTTAGATCCTCCTTTGAGTGACACTCATTATAGTGCCGGACGAGGTTTGGTTTTCCCCGGTGCTTAGTCAGGACGTTTTCCTCCCTCTCTCCCTTCTTTGCTTCTTGCCAGTGAACACATGATGTAATCATATGGTAAACAATTAGTTTTATTGTTTTATTGTACTGTTAAATAAATACCACTGTGGTCTATTTTTTCTTTAGCTGACACTTTTCCTGTATGTCAGCACACATCTAAGTAAGATTATTGGTTTACTTAGTTTAATATGTGGATATTGGTGAAGATTTCAGTATTTCTTATTCCCTTTTATTCCCATGCTTACTCTAGTGCATGTTTTAACTGAGTTTCTTAATCTACTTTTTCATTTCTCCATCCCCCAGACTTTTCACCAGCCTTTGGGAAGATATTTAGAATGTTTTAGTATTTCACTTTGGAGGGCAACTGTGTTATCATTTCTTGCACCAAGATAATGCTAAAGGCTTTAGTTGAAATTGGCTGGTAAAGAAAGTAGAAATTTCCATTCCAGGGAAAATACAGTGATAAAGAGTAAGTAATAATGTTAACATGGATTTAATAAAAAATAAAAATAAAAAGGGAATTGAATAGTCATCTGAGAAAGGGAAGTTTATTTGCTAAATATCCCATTAGATCATTCAGCAATAAGGCAGATTATTGATACGTTCATTGTTCACTACAGGGGATTAAATTCAGAAGATCATCATCAGTGATAAACCAATTGCAATTTTGTTTTCCGAAAGTGAAAGCAATCTCTTTGTATTACTCCTTAGTGAGAAAATAATGAAAAGAACATTACTTATCTGCTATATAATATGATTAATTATCTGAATTCAGAAGAGGTTCTGGTAAGAAATAGGACTGGACAGATAATTTCATTTTAGGATCTTTGAATAACTTCCGCTTTTATATAGTTAAGTACAGTGATACATCCTAAGGACCACTCCTATATTTTTACAATAAATTATGTTAAAAACTCTTCTCTTCGCAGAAAGAACCATGGATTTTTAAATACACTTTAGAATTTCTAGTTGTTCTTTAGTTATACAAATGTATTTGTGCTTTTGAATCATTACAATATTAAATCATCAGTTACCATGCTGAATCTCTAATTTAGAGTACTCAATTAATATAGATACAAAACTTAAGTACAATTGCCCTCATCTCTGGATACTGAGCTATTTTTTATTAAAGTGAGAATTTGAATGACAAATATAGAACTTGATAGAAGCTTTGATGTTTTAATTATGTATAGAATCTTTAAAGTGTTTATAAATTTTTGAGTAACCTGACAGGTTAACTATGAAATTGTTATATGCAGCTAGAAGTAGCAAACCAAAGCTGACTAGTCTTCCTTCTTGGAACAACTTAGATTTTCATGGACTGTACCTTGTTCATCCTCCCTCTTGGAACACCTCTTTTTACCTCCATCTGTGATACACGGAAACCTACCCATTTTGTCTTTTTAACATGTTATGCTTTCTATGAAACATTTATTCCATTCAATCAGTTGTAATATCTTAGCTCTGAGCCCACAACCATTTTAGGTGTCCTTTTCATAGAGGACATAGAGGAGCACTTATATTATGGTTTAGCTTATATTTATTTATGTACTTACCTAACTTCCCTCCCCCAGTGTATTTTTTTTATTGTTTTATTACTTTGCCTTCTATCTTGTTAACTATAATCCCTCCAATCGATCTCTTTACCTCTTTGCCCCTACCCAGTTTTTTAATCGAAATGCTGAATTTTAGAAGGCCACAACCATTTAAAAAATTATTTCTATGAGTGGTAAATGATGCTCATGCATTTTGTATATAAATACGCATTTCAGCAGACTTAAAACCGTAACGGTAATTCTACTTATAAATTCTTTCGGGGAGGCACTAAATCTTTTTGTTTTGAAAAAAATTTTAAATTGGCAAATTTTTTATTTTATTTTTAAATCACAGTTACCGATTTAAGGCAAGGCAAATATTGTCTTTTTAAAAGCCTCTCAATGGTTAAATTACAGTATTTTCCTTTGCATTGTATGCATGTAGGAAAAAATACGTATTCTGTAGAGTTGAATTTTAAGTAGTAGACACAAAATAACTTTGAAATAATATCCTAAATGAAATATCTATTTTATTTTCTCTTTCTAACTCAAAAAAATAAATGGCCGCTCAGTGTATAGAAGCTATTCTAATCCATTAAAATTTTATTTTTATATTATTTAAACACCTACTGTACATGACAAAATATATTTCTGTGGCTGAATTTTATAGTTTTTCAAAGTAGGATTATTGTTTATTTAGAATGTATTTTTCTAGTTGACAAAAGGAATACCTTTTAATCTAGATGTAGAGGTTTTTTTTTTAATATAAGGCTATTTGTTTTCATACTACCTGATCGGTTTAATAAACCTGATGTAACAAATGTAAAGTCTCTGTAATTTCTTCAAGTGTAACTAATCCAGAATAATAAAAGAAATAGTTGTACCCTTTCATGTGACCTTGCTTGTCTTTCTGGGTGTGTCACTTGGCTATATTAAAAATAAATTTTATATTAGTCAGATTATATAATTGCTGAGCTAACTTACACAAGTTAAGATCAGGAATTATTTCATGAGAATATATAGCAAATAAGACTTACTAAAACTTCTTATTAGGTTTCATACATATCTGTTTCAATTTGTCATGAAAGAATGTCCTCACTTCTGTGCTAGATTGCTGGCTTAATGAGCTGGTGTCTTGTTTTCTAGAATGAAATCCATTTTAATGTAATAATATTCAAGTGTAAATCTTCCTTGCTATTATTTAATTGGTCACTATCTTATTTCTCAAAATAGGCCTTTAATTTTGACTGTCTTTAATAACCAAATCATTTGAAAATTAAGGAAACTCATTTGGTCATTCTATAAATGAGCATGAGATGACTCTACTAAAAGATTGTATATAATGTCCAGTGGTAATGCATAGGAATAAGTTAACACTTTTCTTAGCCATATATGCATTTATACTTATGTATGCATAGAGTATCTCTAGAACAACTTAAAAATAACACTTAACGGTGGACATTTCTGAAGAGGGTATCTGGGATTTAGGCCATCGGTAGAAGGAAGACTTACTTTTCATGCTGTATTTTTTGTTTAGTAATTTGAATTACAGTGGTAATAATAATTTGAATATCGTATGTTTGTTTTACTTGTGACAATTTTTACATTAAAATGTAAATGTAATGTATACATGGTCCTATATTATTCATATAAAGACTCCTTATTCTGTTTGATGGCAATAGGGAATCCTATTTTATCAATTATCATAATTTATTTCACCAATACTTTCTCAGTGGGCAGTTAGGTGCTTTCCAATCATTTACTGTTATAAACAGTGTTATCCCATCAATACATTTCTGTGAACATGAATTACTAGATCAGAAATGCTGTGTCAAAGGATGAGAAATGGGTTTTTAAAATTTTAATAACTTTGCTCATTATTCTTTGCTTATGAGCTGAGTTGAAAATACACTCCCCCCCCACAGTCTGTGCTGTTTGTTTCTCTATTGATTATTTTAATGTAAAAATTAAAAAAAAAATTTTTTTAATTTAAAGATTTTTCTCATCAACAACTCATGAGCTGTTTTTTCTGTCATTCTTAAAAAGGCCTTCCCACTGCATATCTAATTTTAAAAATAAATTTCTCCCATGTGTTTTTTATACTACATTTTTTTATGCTTTACTTTTAAACGTTTGAACTATCTGAAATTTATTTTGTTACCATGTACAAAAGTAGGTATTTTTTTTTCATACTTAGCAGTTACCCCACATCACTTACTAAAGAACATTGTCCCTCTTTTTAAATGTCACTTTTTTTTTTAAATTTTTTTGGAAGTAAATTCTAGTATGTAGTTGAGCTCTATTTCTGGACTTTTATATCATTCCATTAATCGGGCAGTGTATTTTACCCCTGAAAAAAACAATTTCTCTGACCAAAAATAATCAGATCAAGGAAAATTTGAATGTGAAAAAAGTCTAACATTTCTCCTTATTTGTATAGGAGAGAGTCTATGAAGTATAGCTTGTAATATTTATAATGACCATGACCGTAAGATAAGTAAGAAGAGAAAGTCTATTAAAAGTGGGTCATTGGTCAAGTAAGAACATTATAAGGCTACAAAATGAATGTTCATGTAAGAAAAATGCTTAACCTGTTAATGTTCAACGGCAGCTCTCTTGGCGTTTTGGTCGCAGTTTCCAGGGCGCCGCTCACTTACGAATTGCAGAACGCTTAGCCCCTCAGGTCCTCCTGCCTGCTGTCAGTAGCGCCCCACCCCCAACCCTACACTGGGACAAGCACATACAAATGCCCTTTCCTAACCCCTCTTCCTACTTCTCATATTTCTAAACAACTCCCAGAGGCCAATAGTATCCTTGGTTGCAAACAATGTAGTGATACTGGAGCTGGATTATTATTAAAAGAAAATAGCACTTATTTTTAAAAAATAACGATATCGACTACAAAGGCATAGAACATTCCACTAAAAAGGAGGTAAACATGAGGGTGGGGTTCAATTTAGGATTGTTTTTATAGTGATTGACACTACCTGAATTTGTCAGGAATTCAGCCAGTCCAAATTGATGTCAAGGATTATAAACTTTGTTGTTATGCTTCCAGAGGTCCTGATGCTTGAGAAAGCACTAATCAGATTGTCAGCTTTGGAAACCACTGTCTTGTTACAAGTACTCTGTAGTTTCTGTTACAATGAAATCAAAATTCAAAACAATCTCAGTGGAGGGAAGCGTATTTCCTTTCAGTATTGTTTACTCCTTATCTACAAGGATGGTCAACAATAAGTTAAAATACTATTCTTGCAAGATAAGAAAGTGTTGTTTACAGAAGTTACTACTTAAGATGCCAGACAATGGGCAGAAAGAAAAGCAAAAAGAGCGATTAAAGAACTAACAGTTGCTAAATTTATCCATAATGGCTCTGATTTCTATGGGGGTTCCTAGTATTTAGTTCTTACGTTTTTTTTACACTATTAGGATTCATGCTGGTACCAGGCACCAGTCCCAACCACACAGGTTACTGAAGAATTTCCCACTTTGAGCATAAAATAAATGAGACAGCTTTACTTGATAGTCACCTAGATGTACTTATGGTGATTGTTAGAACACACTGAAAAGTAATTTGGAAATATTGGTATCTATCAACAATCTTCAATTATTCACAGCTTTCGATCAGTATTCTTACCACTCATAATAAATGGAAGAAAATATTTCAAAATTTGTGAAAACAAATGCATTTAGGTATTCATCTAGCTTTATGTATAAAAGCACAATAATTAATTTTGCTTAGTTCTGAGGTATTATTTGGGTGAGAAATTGGTAACTATTGATGGTCATGAGCCGTTAGGCATCTGGCTTCAGCTCAGGTCATGATCTTGGGGTTGTGGGATTGAGGGCTCTCTGCTCAGTGGGGAGTCTGCTTCTCCTTCTCCCTCTGCCCCACCTCCCCTACCTTCAGCTCTCCTGTGTGCTTTGGCTCTCTCTCTCAAATAAATAAGTAAATAAAATCTTTTAAAAAAAGGATTAAAAATGTATACAGACCAACTATGTTAAAAAAAAAAAAAACCCATACCCATGCATGTCAAAAAGCAAATACGTATGAAAATGAAAGTGCAAAATTTTTGCTGAGAGTTTTTTATTCAAGTGATAATTTGGGGCTTAGTATATATTATTTCATTATGAATATATTTAAAAATGTAGACTATTTGGACTCTTAACCAAAGAGAACAAATTTATGGTTACGAGGGAGTGGGGGTGGGAGGATGGGTGAAAGAGGTGAAGGGGATTAAGAGTACCCTTATTATGATGAGCCCTGAGTAATATATAGAATTGTTGAATCACCAAATTGCACACCTGAAACTAATTGTATATTAACTTAATTGTATATTAAGTATATTGGAGTTAAAATTTAAAAACATTTTTAAAAATTTAAAAAATATATAAACTTTCATAACATGAACACATAAAATACTTCCTGTATATGATATCCCTCTGACTCTCTTCTATCTTTGCTAGGGCTCTGTAGAGCCTTTTACACACATCAAACAGCTGGAGAGTGACGGGGTGATGAGCATGACAAGATCAACTAACTGGGGACTGGAAGCCTGAATCTTGTAAGCAAACCATTTGAATCCCAGAATGTCAGAGTCTTAACTATAAAAAAGAAAAAAAAAAGTTTTTTTAAAAGAAAAGAAAAAGTTAAAAAATCAAATTAGATAACCCTTATAGTTCTCAGCTTAGTCAAATTACATAAGGTAACACACTCGATGGGTTTGGTCCATGCTAACAAATACGAGATACTTGGTTAACTGTTCTTGGCTCTATTCTCTTCATTTTATCTCTGGTAAAACCTACACAAAGTTAAATTGAAATAGCCCACTGACAAAAGAGGGGGTTAAAACTCAAAACTCTGTCTCTCCCAACATTTTCATTCTTATCTCATTTATTTCCAAATTAGTTAGGGTGGGACTGTAGGTCTGTTACTATGGGCCTGGGTAGACAAAAAAGTCACATTTCTGTTAGCTAAACAATATATGGCCAGGAAAAGAGAACACCATACGTGTTTCCAGAACAGAAAAACTATGCTGGAAATAGAGGTGGAGAGGAAAGTAACTTGTTTTATTTTTATACTGCCCTAGTGTCTAACAAAGATTAACACCTAGTATTTGCAAAAAAGAATGCTAATAAAATTAGATGTGTAACTAAAGGGCTAGCACAGTTTTTAGAACATGAGTTGTTCTATAAATGTTAACTATTATTATTGTAAGTAATGAAAGAAGAGTGAAACTTCTGCCTTTGAGAAAAATATGCTTCCATATGAGATTCAAAATGAGCATACCTCTTTCCCTTCCTGCAGATGAATTCTTTGGTTGTTGTAATTTAAGCATCTTGGAAAGTACATATCACAAGTGTCTATCATTCAGCACAAATACACTGCCATTCATACAGATACATATTCAAAGTAAGATTTTTTTCCATTCAAATCCTATTTTTTAAAGGTTGTGTTCCCCCCCCCACACTCTAAGTAGCATTTGTCAAGAGAGACAAATGACAAGAGAGTAGAAAAAGTCGTAGACTCTTTTAGAACTGAAACGAAGATTTTAAAATACTTCTCAGCATTACCTTCTACGTATGTGAAATTTTCAGGAGTCACTCTCCTCTAGTTACATGCAAGCATTTGATATGTGATTTTAATGATTTTTCTGCTTTTCAAGTATAGATCATCGACTGAAAAACTAAATTACCTTAAGGGCAAAGAGCCCCAAAATGAAAAATGAACTGGTAGGCTGTATCAGAATCCAACCACACTACTCATTCCTGAGTGCATCTTCCAATAAAATGTACCAGTGTCAGCTAAAAGTAGGACAGAGGAAAATGCCCTTGGGTTGGATGTTTAAGTCTTGAGCCATGAGTCCTTCTGTGGTAATTCCCAAACCTGTTTCCACAACAGAATCACAAAGAGTGTTTATTTAAGATACAGATTCCTGAACTGCACCCTGGAGAATTTGATGGAGGAAGTCTGGAATGTGGCCCCATCTTTTGTGATTTTAAATAGCTACTCAAATGATTCAAAAGCAATGCCATTCGAGTGTGGTTTCTTGATTCTAGTAGAGCTGGTGAGTAACTAAAGACTTTTCACCAAGCCCAAATGAAAAGATGTGAAGAGCAAGCATTCTCAAGATGACCAAAGGGGGTCGTGGGCTTTGAAAAGATGTAAAAGATTCTAGGGTCCCAAGCCAAAGGCCATCTGAGAATAGAACCTTATTAAAAGCTGCAGGGACTGCGGGTGTCCAAGGACAGAGGGTTACAGTTTCATTTCTAGATAAGGTGCTTGATCTGAGGTGGAAATGATAGAAGAAATTAGGCTATCGTGGGGACTACTGCTGTCATAAAAGTACTACAGCTATTTTTGCTGTGCTTTATCCTCTTTTCCTCAAATATGCCCATAAGAGGGCTTGCATGTATTTTTTAAAGATCTTATTTATTTATTTATTTGACAGAGAGTGAGAGCACAAGCAGGGGGTAGTGGCAAGCAGAAGGAGAAGCAGGCTCCCAGCTGAGCAGGGAGCTTGACACAGGATTCGGACGCCAGGACCCTAGGATCCTGACCTGGCCCAAAGGCAGACGCTTAACCAACTGAGCCACCCAGGCACCTCAAGAGGGCTTACATATTAAGAATAATAAACTATCCAAAAGTGTTGTGTTTTCTTGGCTCAAATTAAATGTGTTTTCTCCTCCAAAATAGCTAAGACAGTTCTCATCCAAGAAGCCATGTAGATTCAGTTCAAATTTGGGTTCCAGCCTTTGTTACCTGCATGATTTTAGTCAAATTATTCAACCATTCTGTGCCTGAATTTCCTCAACTGGAAAATTTAAATAATATTTGACTTTGTGGAAGGTTTTAAGGATAAGAGGTGTAGCATGAAATACCCTAGCATTGCATCTAGCACAGAGTAGGCTTTTATTATTATGACAACTATTATTACTACCATAGTTTCTTGATCTTATTACTTTTTAATATGTTAGTGATAAGAAAAGAAGCATGCAGTTTTCTATTTATGTCAAAATTACTTAAATGCTCATCCGTTTGAAGAGTAGGTTATACTGTAGTTTTTGCTGTCAGTTTTGGGGGATTATTTACAAATAATGTTCATCTCATTGTCACTTCGGTTGAGTATTTATGCAATTTGCACAACACTGTAAAAATTCACTTAAGATATTTTGTTACAATCCAGTATTGAAATTAAAACAAAAATGGGTGTGGAAAAAAATAGAAAATACAATACAACACATGTTTTACAAACAATGCATGTAATTTTTCTCGAGGGGTGAACACTTCCTTTGAGGCAACAACCAAATTTTATACACTGTAAAAGTCAAGATAAAATTACGCTATATTTGATCACTGAGACACAATATGAAGAGTTTGCCTATTTAGGAAACAGACAATTGCAATTAAAGGTAACAAAAATTGCCAAATATCTCAAAAGAGAGCACAGAATTTTTTAACTTAAGAGATGCTGGTATGAGTAGCTTATGTGTCATGGAGACTATCTCTCAGGCACCAAATAATAATTTGTCAAAAATGTCAGACTGATTTTCAGGAAAAATTAATTCCCAGCAATATTTAATTTAATTATGTGAAGGAATCAAGTTAAAGCACAAGGTGCAGATTGTGTTTATCCTGTTTTTTCTCTCAAGATTAAGAGATGACGTTTATAAATATTTGTTATGAAAACCAGCATTTTATATACATGTGAACTAGTCATAATCACCAAGGCTCAAAAGTGATCTAGAACAATTTAGGGATGTTAAATGGGAAGATGTAGACCTAACCTTTGGTTATAACAGAAAAGGACAGTGAGAGAATTGTGGGCTGAGAATGCGATAGCATGCAGAGCTTCTTTTATTCCTCAAAAACTTATTGGGCAGATATGCATTATCGTAAGTAGAATATGTTTTATTTTATAATGAACATCTTATAGCAGATAACATCAAGAATGACATAATCAAGATCCCGACTTCCAAAAGAAGCCTCTTCCTCTAATTTCACTTCGCTTTAGTTGAGCTAGAGAGACCATCTGTGGCTGAACTAAGGCCCGTAAGGAATTACATGATGGTGTGATACAATTAGAGAGAAACGAGATCCGACCTTTATCCTTGATGTCACAATTTTAAAGATTGCTTTAGCAGTCAATATGCTGGAGATACAAGGGATAAAAATACCCTAGGGGTTGCATAACTATTATCTTATAAACTAAATATCAATTACAATGATTGAGAATGAAGAATTACCAAATTACGATAAAAAGATAAAATTATCGACTTATTTTGAACTTTAAAGATTTCAAACTTGTCATATAAATACAAATAAATAGGTGACTATTTTGTAGATAATGGAATCGGAGTATGTGATAAGAGTTAAAGCCTTGTTGCAGTCATGTGTCATTCCAAGTAGACCTTTAGAGCATTTTATGTGGGCCTTCGTCACCATGGAAGCTACTTGAAACTGGCTCTATAAGCCTCTGTCTCCACCTTATTGCACTTAATATCACCATTACCTGAGATCATGGGTGGTCACGACTTTATCCTTTACCCCACTATCTCAAAATCGTAATTCAAGCCCATGCTTAGTATTCATCATTCCTTGTAAACACAGATTAAATGAGCCTTGAAGAGTGTGTGCTTTCTCCATGCTAAGTGAGTAATGAGTTTTTATGCATTATGCCAGGGGAATTTTCTAGAATGGTAGAACAAGAACACACAAGTCGGAGACAGAAAAAAAAATGGTTATAGCTTTCCCAGGCAATCAGTGCTTAATTGTCAAGCATGTGAATCACCCTGGCTGCTGCTTTCTCCTCATCTTGCCTGCAATTTGAGGGAGGCAAGAGTGAACTAACTTCTCTAAAATGGTTCCCCAGATATCTGTTATCCAAATTGAAATCCTCAAGATCTCCTTAGACTCCTCACTCTACCAAATCCTCATATGCGAAGTTTCCAAATCCTATTGACACCCATGTATTTCTCAAAAATCCCATCTTCCCTTAATCATGGTCTTATGGTAGTTGGCATCTGAAACAAACTTAAGAGCTCAGGTACTCCAAATGTCTCATCTTACAAGAGAGTAAACAGAGTCCCAGACAACTGAAGTTTTATAGCTAATGGTGGAATTATGACTGAGATTCAGGCCTTTGCATTCACAAGAGTGTCCTTTTCTCTTTTTCCACATATTGCCGCTAGGAAAGTGGATTCCTCACAGCCTTTGCATTCGGGTAGCTCTTGCTGTTCCAATTCTAATTTTCTAAGAATACTGTCATTTTCTTTGGAGGAAACACACACACACACAAACCCAGAAGGGAGATGAAAGTATCTGGTAGCCTTGGAAAAGCTAGAGCCTGGGATCAAATCCTTCCGTAACTCACACCACGTATCCAGAGGAGCAACAACGGTCAGGGACACTATCTTCTTTACCGTTTCATCCTTAGTCACTAGCAAAATGCCTAGAGTTGACAAGCATTTAATGAATATTGGTTGAATTCGGGTTAGCTCAGTCACTGACAGCCAGTTGCACAATTAGAAGGCGTGTGTCTTCCCAGCTACCTCAACAAGGAGTTTACAGTTTTCTGTGTATCTACTATGGGAAAATC
This sequence comes from Ursus americanus, assembly GCF_024610735.1. Taxonomy (NCBI): domain Eukaryota; kingdom Metazoa; phylum Chordata; class Mammalia; order Carnivora; family Ursidae; genus Ursus; species Ursus americanus. The sequence goes on from NC_142143.1 coordinate 32,378,124, forward strand.
AGCAGCAGCTTCCAAAGGAGCTGAAGAGGGATTGTTTCTGAATTGGGCAATTTTACAGAAGCATTATTCTGTATTTAGATTTTAAAATGTTTCATTGTTGGGGCACCTGGTGGCTCAGTCTGTTAAGTACTCAGTCTGCCTTAGTTCAGGTCGTGATCCCGGATCCTGGGATCAAGTCCTGCATCGGGCTCCTTGCTTGGTGGGGAGACTGCTTCTCCCTCTCTCTCTGTCTACTTCTCCCACTGCTTGCATGCTTTCTCTCTCTGTCAAATAAATGAATAAAAAAATCTTTAAAAAATAAATAAAAAAATAAAAGACATACATTTAAAAAAAAATAAAATAAAATGTTTCATTGTTGTTTGTTGCCTTATTGCAGTGCATGTATTTTATAGAATACTGGACCAAAATGTCTCACATTCAAATATAGCTCCCTTAGTTACAAGTTTGCATTACCAGTCTCTTCTGGGTAATGTATTTATTTACTTCAGGCTTGTGAAGTCCCACCAAGTAAATCCTCTCATTTAGGCATTTGCTAAACAAATGATTACTGCTAGAGACTCTGAGTCTTGTCAGGCCTTTTACCCATGAGAAGGGAATGCCGCAGGGACACTGCAGAAGTTACCTGTGAAGGTCCCCTCCATGGCTTCAGTCACTGAGGAGGGAGCCTGCCTGCTTCTCCCACCCTGCCCTGTCTGCCACTCCCCAGGGATGGGAGAGTTTGCTCAAGGTGACAAATCTCCAAAGCAATTTGTTTATAGAGGCTCTCCCAGTAACCCTTTATCATAGATAATTGAGAGTTTACTGTACTCTGATTATAATAAAGACATCTCCAGGCTTAGTTCTGAAATTTAATGCACACAACCCGAGGGTTGAGTGAAGAAGCTGAACTTGGATGGGCCTCAACTTCAGGTAACCCATTCAGCAAGAAAGGCAGTGGAGGAAGAGTAGATCATATCGTGTGTAATGAATCATATATAATCATAAAGCTATGACTAATCTGAAGAAATAAGAAGAAATCAAATATTAGAAATCTGGGAAAAACACATCTATACAGTATTTACAGTATATACAATGATCTCATTTTATATATAGTAGCTCTTTGAAATTTTACAAAAGCCTTAAAATATCTCTATATATGATATTGTCCTACCATCATTACTCTCATGGGAGACAGTTAAAAGAGAATTTACCTACATTTTAGAGATTTAAAAAAAGTAGTTTATTTATTTATTTGACAAAAAGAGAGAGAGAGAGAGCACAAGCATGGGGAGCAGCAAAGGGAGGGGGAGAAGCAGGCTCCCCACCAGAACCAACACGGGGTTCTATCCCAGGACCCTGGGATCATGACCTGAGCCAAAGGCAAACGCTTCACCGACTGAACCACCAGGCACCCCTAGGTTTTAGAGATAGTAAAACTAGAACACCTCACAGTATTTTCCTCCCAACATTACCATGTGGTCAGTGTTGTAGGCAGAGAATAAACCAGTTTTCTGGCTTTCTCTTATCAGTATGCTGTCTTAAACTGTATACATATTTTGCTTTTCAAAAATAAGACTTTAATCCATCCTTCCCTCGGTCTTTCCTTCCTTTCTTTTCCTTTTCTTTCTTTTTTCTTCTTGTCTTTTCTTTCTTCCTGTCTTGTCTCTTTCTTTCTTTCTCTTTCTTTCTTTCTTTCTTCTTTCTTTCTTTCTTTCTTTCTTTCTTTCTTTCTTTCTTTCTTTCTTCTTTCTTTTCATTTCATTCTTTCATTCTTCTTTCCTTCCTTTTGTGTTTTCTTTTTAAATACTAAAAGTTAGGTAGCTTTTTTTTTTTTTTCATCTACATATTAGGAGCTCCCATGAAATCCTTCACAATTTTAACTCACAAGATTTTGATTTGTACTTCAATAGAAGGTTTCATAATTTCTTTGGCAAAATCCACTCGACAAATATTTGATGTTCCTAACAATGAATATAATACATGTTGAGTACTATGGTGCATACAAAAGAAGTATGATTCAAGACAGGGGTGCAGTTTCCTAGGAGCTTACTGAAGAAGCAAGATGTACAGCCATAAAAGAGTTGAATGATGATTATAATAGAAAAAAAATGACAGAAATTTAAAGAAGGCCTATATGGGAGGGAAAATCAGTTAGGAAAGAAAGCTAACATTTTGAAATCTATATTTAGCCAGGGACTTTGCAATCATTATCTCATATTTCAATTTCACAACTCTGAGAGATAGATATCACCTCAACCATGTAGATAAAAACAAACAAACAAAAAACCGAGGCCAAAGGAGAATAAGCAAATTTCCCACGATAACATGTCAGATTTGAAACTAAATGCGTAAGTCAAAAATCTCATTTTGGATCCTGAAGGATGTGGAAAGTTATAACTAGAGAGAAAAAACATAGGCAAAGGAATAAAAGACTAATGAATGAGGAAGAGATCTGAAGAGTCTAGTCTGACTAAAGGAAAAGTACTTAGAAAAAGTGACAAAAAATTTTGCATTTGCTTCTATTTGATTTTTTTTAAAAAGAGCTTATTTATTTGAGAGAGAGAGTACACGAGGCAGGGAGGAGCAGAGGGAGAAGGGGAAGTAGACTCCTTGCTGAGTGCAGAACCTGACATGGGGTTCAATCCCAGTACCCTGAAATCATGACCTGAGCCGAAGGCAGATGCTTAACCGACTGAGCCAGCCAGGTGCCCCTATATGTGGCTTGAATAGGCAATACATTGGCAATAACATGATTAAGACATTTTGACACCATTATGGTGGCACGGTCTACTGCAGAGATGTTATTGAAAAATCTAGGCCAGAGGCAATGAGGCACTTAAGGGTGGCTGCAGTTGGGAATATTGACAAAAACATATGAGAGATGCTCAGCAGTATTATCTGTAGGAAAGTGTTTGAAAATTTTGGTCATGGTTGAGGAAGGATGCAAAAAATATATAAAATTATAAATCAATAGGGACTTAGTAAAATCAAGAACAGATGAAAAGATTTAAGATTCTGATTTGCTGATTTTAAGGCATTGTTAGGATTGAAAAATTCATTGTTATAATGGAGAGAAAATACACAGAGCAGTGGCCTTAAGCCTCGGCTGTTCATTATAAAGACGTTAGGAGTTTCAATTGGTTATATTGATAAACAAACCCAAGGTGCAAGAAAGAAGGAAGAGGTGCATTGAAATATGGACTGTGATGTCTAGTGATTGGGAATCTGTTCAATCAAGGAAAGAAGTGAGAGAAGTGGGACGGAAGTGATAGAAATATTTCAGAGTTTAGGAGTAAGCAGTAGAAATTGATGTTGGGGACTAAAGAGTAAAGGCTCCTGAATTTAAGGAGTTCAGAGTCATATGAGGCTAACATGTTAGAAAATTTGCATTAGGCTAACAGTCTAATGTAGACAGACCAAGAGATAGAAGCTACAAAAGGAAATGTGCCACGCATTCAAAAAGAATAGTTTCTGATATTTTTACACAAGTATATTTGTTGGGAATTGTTCCCTGAAATACTAGTCAGATCTTTTAGATCTAAGGAATGAAGGAGTTCCTTGGCCAAAAGTTTGAGGAACTATTGCATCCTACTTTTCCTTACTGGATATTTGCAATGTACGTTAGCATATTAAGAGACCTAGAATGTCTGTGTTAAGAACAAAAGAAATACACAACAAGAAACAACAATGAAAACAAATAACCCCCTTTACGTAAGATACCTATGTCCAAACTTACTTGGTTACTAAACTTTTTTCTTCTGTTACACCTAGGAAGATGCACAAAATAACATTTTAGGAAACATTTTAGGAAACACTGGCTTACCTAATCCAAATTAAATTATAGTTTTAGCAATTATTTTCTCATATTCATTGAGAAGTAATTAAATTCATCTGGAACCTTTTTTTCCCCTCCAATTATAATTTTACTTTATTAAGTAGTCAGCTAATTTCTATTTCGCCTTGACCTCACTAGACAAAGCTTTGTTTCCATTACATTTGATTTTACATGAGTTCAAGCACACATTCGTCTACTGGCATCAAAGGAAAAGACAAATACTCATGTTTCTAAGATAATGAGACAGTTATTAATAGATTAGTGTTTGCCTCAAAATGTTCATAGATGCAGAGAAACAGAGAATAGATAGTACAGTAACAAGAATTCATAGAACATGTTAACAGGTTCAGCAACTACACATCTTTCTCTATGCCGCTGCGCACACACAATATATGTAATGCATGTGCCTATATTGATTTATGTAAATATAGAGGGGGGAAAAACCTAGAAGAACATACATCAGAATAGTAACAGTGGTGTTCTGTGCAGAAATTGGTTTTAATTTTTTCGTTTGACCCAATTATATATTCCAGTTTTCTACAGTGAGAATATGCTCTACCTGCAATAAAAAAATAAAATAAAAAATCAACTTGGTCAATTCGTTCCACTGATCACAAGAGAAGTTCAGCCCATGTTTTCATAGAAAATAAACAGACAACTGAACACAGATATGAGCCTGTGTCAGCTGCAGATCTGCACCTGGGTCAAGAGGCAATCTAGCTGGTGTTAGATATAATATTATGTTGTCTCAAGTCTAGACATATGCTGAAAAGTATGATTATAATTAGGTTTGGAAAAGATGAAATCTTATATGCAAACATGTTCAATGTGTTTTAAAAACAGTGTGGGAAGGGCACCTGGGTGGCTCTGTTGGTTAAGTGTCTGGCTCTTGATTTTGGCTCAGGTCATGATCTCAGGGTTGTGAGATCAAGCTCCATGCTGGGCGTAGAATGCGCTTAAGATTCTCTCTCTCTCCCTCTTCCCGTGCCGCTTCCCAACCTCTCTCCCTCTCTGAACAACAACAATGTGGGAAGTGAGAAACAAATATTCCTTTCTAGTGAACAATAACCCAACTGTAGGTTACCATTTCTTAAAAGAATAATTGGAAATCAAGTATTCTGCTAGGTTCAGTAATACGAAATTACTATTAAACCATTTTTCACTTAAGAGATTTGCAATGTCACTTGGCTCAAACTAACACTTGAGCATGCATGAGACCAGGAAGCTAGTCATTTACAATAGAATATATCTGTGAATTGAGGACTAGTTCCTGTGTAGAAACTAACTTGAAAAAAGAAAATAAGTGTTTTTGTTGTTCAGGACTGAAAAGTCATTCTGTTGTTTTCTTTCCCATTTTGTTATATCTTATGGTAAGGCCTTCCAAGGACAAATAATTAATAGTTTGACTTGCATTATATTGAAGACACATAATTAAGCTCCAGGGTATAGTTACACGTGGAGACATATCACTAAGTCATGGAGGAAAGAAATATAGTAGTTTTCTTTCAGGATTCTAGTGAAATGAAGGGTCTTCCTCCAGGTTACAGCAAACCTTTAATTACATGGAGATGCAACTCACTCACCGGCAGGAGAAAGGGGCACAGTAATTGCTTTCTTTCTAGCCTGAGACGATCTTAAGATCATGACTGTCTGTTTTCATTCCTCACCTGTTGAAAACTGAATATATTTTACTTGAACCCATAAGCTCTTTCTAGTCAGGATATTGACCACCCACTTCTTTCATGAAGCTTTAGAGACAAATTCTAGGTTAATGATGCCAGTTTTGTGACTTCTAAATTCTATTCGCTTTAGTTCCAGCCAATTCTCTTTCTCTAAGGAAAAGCTCCTTCTGAGTTTCTTATTTTTACAAATGACCTACTATTGTGTCATAATACAAATGTGCTACGGGAACTTTGTAGAAGTATAACAGTAAAGCCTTGGTGGTCTTCAGCGTTGTTTTTTTTTTTTTTTTTGGAACATAAGGTCTTAATTACATAAAGTAAAAGAAGAAAAGTTAACATATCACTCTGAGAAAAAAAAATTCAGAAAATTAAAGGAAAACAATGGTGAGTCAGAAAGAAAAAAAAAATAGTGGTCATAAAATTAGGTGAGAGATTATGTAGGCAAAGACTAATCTCAATGATGTGCTAAAACCAAAAACAGAATAAACAATCAAAAAGGCCCTAGAAGAGATAGGAAATGGAAAGTTCCACAGATAAGCAATTTCTTTTAAAAACAATAAAATAAATTATATGGGCAACCAACTGAGCACAATAAATAATTCAAAACAATATTTAACCTTTACATGTAATATGTGATGGAATGATTTATCTAACATCCTCTATATTAAAAAAAGAAAAAAAAGAAAGAAAAAACTTTTCAAGAAGTTTTGATTATTCTTAGAAAAAAAAGAAAGAAAGAACTTTTCAAGAAGTTTTGATTATTCTTAGAGCTGGGTGATGATGCCTTTGGGGATTAAGAAAAAATTTATTTTGGAAGAAACTGTACTTTTCTAATGATAAGTTGCTGCACTGCTTAAATAAATAAATAAATAAATAAATAAATAAATAAATAAATAAATAAGTTTAGGAAACACCAGAGAAAAAATGTATCTTTCAAGTTCTATGCACAAATAAATTCATGCAAAATTACTTGATTTGATTAGCTATTGATTGCAACATAACAAATTACCTCAAAACTTAGCAGCCTAAAAACAATTTTTTTATTTCACAGCTTCTGTAGCTCAGCAACCTGGGGAGCTCACTCTTCCCCTTCAGAAGCTCTCACAAGGCTGTAATCAAGGTGATCTCTGCTGAAAGCTCAAATGGGAAAGGATGCACTCTCAGCCACTTGGTAACTTGGAAGAAATACAAATATATGTCATATTTATTTGAAAATCACACATCTAACTCCAATGGTAGCATTTGTCAAAATCCCAGAATTAAAATAATGAACTTTGAAATGGAAATGACTGAAGTAATGATAATAATTAGAAGCAATTATAAATATTCTTAAATATTTCAGTAAAAATTATAGATGGTGCTATTTCATTCATTCTCATCCAGTAAATATTTTTGAGCCCTCATTGTTTCTGAGGATATGGCAATGAACAAAACAATGTCCCTGCCCTCATGAAGCTTATATTGTAGTGAATGGAGATAGAAAATAAATAAACATTCAACATATTAGCTGGTGATACTTGCCATAAGATAGTAAAGCATGTTACAGGAAATGTGGCTAATATATATGATGGTTCATCAAGGTCTCTCTGAACAGGTGACATTCGTGCAAGGACTTAAGTAAATAAGTAAGATGCATAAATAACAGGGTGCAGAGTTCTCCAGAGAGAAAAGAAAGTACACACCCTGAATTGTGGGCATGCATGATGTGTTCACAGAACAGTTGGGAAGAGTGGGTGTTTGGAAACATGATGAAGAGAATTCAGTAATTGGGAATCTGAGAGGTAACTGCTAGGTTGTGAGGGATGATAGGTCACCATACAGGCTACAGGTTCTCTAAGTAAGCTGAGAAGACATAGGAGGGACAAAACCTAGGTTATGTTTTAATAGGATCCCTATGGCACTGTATGTAGATCAGAAAGCTGGAGGTGGGGTACACAGGACAGTAAAACACAATGACTAGTTAAGAATCTGCTGAAAGAATTCAAGTGAGAAATGGTGCTTGACTGTAGGTGATAGCAATGGAGGTAATGAGGACTAATCAAATGAGATATGTGCTCATGTGATGGTGAACTTTTTATTGAAAAATTAGATGTGGTGCATGAGTTAAACAAGGGGGGACTTTTTCTGTTACTATTGTTTTTTGCAGATACTAAATTCAGTAGATGAAATTAATCCTTAATTCTACTGATGGAATTTTCATGAAAACAGCTGGCACTAGATGTTTTTTACTCAAAAATATTTTTTACTCAAAAAAAACCCCTGAATGTTGCCTTTTAAAATTTCACACTCTTTATAAGATTTAGAATTTGTTATAACTTTAAAATATTTACACATATTTTTGAAAGATATTTCTCACCAAGTACTCTGTGAAGTATTCAGAGAAAATGTTGTAAGACTGAGTCACATCAATTTTCACTGTTTATTTCTAATAAAGGAAAAAATCTTTAAAAAGTCTCAGTGGCTGATGCTCACAGTATATAATTATGGCAAATGTCAAAAGCTTAAGAATCAATTCAATTTCCTGGAGTGTCATATTGACAGACTCACTCTCTTGTTTACTATTGATTTATTCTCTGTTGGACAAGCATAAATAAATAAAAGAGAAGGATACTTATTTTTTACAGTGGTTAAAATTCTAATTCCTGGGATTCATTGTTAAAAGCAGAAACAATAAATATAAATCATGGAATTTGTAAGTAAATGGAAGCAATGACACTAACAAAGATGACAAAGTAATTTATCTAATTTATTGAATTACTTTTGCTTGGATATTCCTTTTTTACTATTTTTGTTGTTGTTGTTGTTGTTGAGAAAGTTGTCACATACCAATGGTCTGATCTTGGTAAAACTTCATCATTTGAATGCTCTATCCTTCATCTGCAAAATGATAATATTGGGCTTTATGAACTGCAGTCAAACATTATAATTCATAATTTTATTATGAGGAAAAGTTTAGAATTTACCAGAATTTATTATTTCAAAGTTTATAATTGTGTATTCGTTTAAATTTGCTCTATTTTAAAAGCTTGCTAAGTCATCTGTTAATACATTTATTCAATCATTATGTATTACTTATTGTGTTAATATTTTGTAGAATCAGACATGAGGCACCATCATCTCCCCACCCTGGCCCCCCCAAAAAAACCAATTTTCGGTCTTATTTGGGGAATAAAATAAATACAATACAACAGAAAATGAAAGTGCTTTGGTAGTATGTGGTCCAAGGTGGGCACTGTTATTCCTTAGGACTCTGTGGTTGCAAGTGACAGAAATGCAACTAACTTACTTGTACAAACAAACAAACAAACAAACAAAAGTAGATATGTTGGAAAGACAAAAGAGAAGACTTCACAATGGAAGGAAGTTCTATAGTAACCCTGATATCTCTGGGAATCTCAGGGATTAGAGAGCAATTCAACTCTGTCAATATTATCTTTCTACTTGCCTTTCCTCTCTACTTGGCATCATTCTTTACCCTACAGACAAGCTTTTTCATCTGATGGAGAATATGAGTACTGTCTGACCTAGATTCATGTGTTTCTTGTTCTATGTGCCAGGAAAAATAAAGAGTTTCTTTGTTAGTACAGTAAGATAAATATTAGAAAGGGATTCCGATTGGACAGGCTAAATCCTTGCCAGACCAATAACCATTGCCAGTGAAGTGGGGCTCTTGTGACTGGCCAACCCGGGGCCATCTGTCTTTTGATTTCTTGTGAGAGGTAAAGAAAGGGATCTGAGCAGGAAGCAGTAACAATAAAACAATAATTTCCCCAGTGGCTAACCCAGAACATGCAAATTCAGAGGAAGAATTATTTGAATCTTAAGGAATGAAGAGGAAAAAGTAAAAGGGATGGAAGCATGAGGACATGTTAGCGCTTGCAGACTATAACAAGAAGCTGTTTAGGGCACAGTGAAGAAGGCAGAGTACGGGTGGAAGATAGGAAGAAATAGGGTTGGAAATGTGGATTGGCTCATGTGTAATTAATAATTCAGTCTAAAGTTTTGGAATTCTCTGCCTCTGACAGAAGACAGTTGAGAAAGGAGGCCAGGAGACAATCCACACAAAGCTGGTGAGAGCTTGAGGTGAGGTAGAGATTGGGGAAGGAAAGGAGTAAGGAGGAGATGAAGAGGAAGTCTGAAATATAATAATTGGGCTTCTTGCAAAGATGGAGGGGCAAGAGAAAAGGTAAAGTCTAGAATAAATCCCAGATTGCCATCCACACTGAGAGGGTGGGACCACTGACACGGAGAGATAGAACATCAAAGGAGGAAACACAATTGACTTAGGAAAACATATTTTTTGATAACTTCAGAATACGAAATTTTCTTAGGCAGTTGCATTATAAATCTTGTTCTGTGGTTTCAACTTGGACAGCCTGGTATAGTTTTTAGTACTAATTTCTTTAGTTTTTCTATAGTTCACACATTTTACTATTTTTTACTAAATGTAACCTTGATTGGTTTGATATAGTAAGATTCCAAATCTAAGTATTTCAATCTCTGAGGTTTACTACTCAAAACCTTAGAACAGGGAAAGCAGTGTGAAATGGTATCAGAAGACTTGCTAGTTGATTCTAGTATGGGATTAACTATTATGATTACTTGTATGACTTAAAACCAATGAATCATTCTTAAATTGGGTTATTTTATCTGTAGAATGGTAACTAAAATTGCCTTGAAAATTTAAATATCTTCTGAGGTCAGCTGGCCCTTAAACAACATGGGTTTGGACCATACAGGTCCATTTACACATGATTTTTTTTTGATAAATATAGCACAGTATTGTACATTTATTTTCACTTATGATTTTCTTGATAAATTTTACTTTTCTTTAGCTTACTTTATTGTAAGGATACAGTCTATAATACACGTTACAAATAAAATATGTTTTTTTCTGACTGCTTATGTTATCACTAAGGCTTCTGATCAACAGTAGGCTACTAGTAGTTCAGTTTTGGGGGGAGTCAAAAGTTGTATGTGAACTTTCAACTGCATGGGGGGTGGGTTGGTCAGAGTTCTTAATCCTTGTCTTGGCAAGAGTCAACTGTGGGGACACCTGGAAAGCTCAGTTGGTTAAGCATCTGCCTTCATCTCAGGTCATGGTCCCAGGGCTCTGGAATCAAGCCCCGCGTTGGCTCCCTGCTCAGTGGGGAGCCTGCTTCTCCCTCTCCTTCTGTCTGGTGCTCCCCCTGCCTGTGTTCCCTCTCTCACTGGCTCTCTCTCTCTCTCTCTGTCAAATAAATAAATAAAATCTTAAAAAAAAAAGAGTCAACTGTATTTGCTTGGAGCAGACTGAGACTTGATACTATAAAACAAAACCACATTGAAAATGAACCCATACAAAACTCTAAAAATAGCTGGGAAAGAGGAAAAAGAACAAGAAAATAAAAGACTGGTCCTCAATTGCTGTCTCTTTGCATGCTCCTGGAAGGTTAGATTTTGAAGGGACTCACTATACCTACTGATCTACTTCCTTGAGATTCTCAAATTAGTCACCCACATTTTTTATCTCTGCTTCAGGTTTAGGCCTTAAACTTTATGTAAAAGCTTTCCTCCATAGAAAGATGCTCTGGACGCCTAGAATAGGGATAAAAAAATAATATGAACACACACAGTTCATAATATGAACCAGGTACTGTTTTATTAGAGTGTTTTTAAAAAAATATTTTATTTATTTTAGAGATAGCACAAACAGGGGGATGGACAGAGGGAGAGGGGAAGTGGCCTCCCCACTGAGTGTGGAGCCTGATGTGGGGCTCCAACTCAGGACCCTGAGAGCATGACCTGAGCCCAATTCAGACGCCCAACCAACTGAGCCACCCAGGTGCCCCTGTTTTGGTGTGTTTTACATACATGCAACTATTTAACCATTTCAGTAATGACATGAGGTAGGTTTTTATTTCTCATGTCTGTCTTTTGGAAGGTAAGTACACTAAGGTAGATACTTTAAGTGATTTGTCTAAAGTCCTAAAGGCAGGGAGTTGATGAGTCAGTGTTTGAATCCAGGTGGCTGTCTCTTGAATCTGTATGGCTAACTGCTATAGAATTCTGCCTCTGGATAGGCAAGAGTTTAATGCCACTAGGTTTCTGCAGGACAGGAAAGGCTGGGTGCTAGGGTATCCGGTGGCTTTGATATCTTTTGAATTTTTATTTTTGGATGAAGCAATTAATGCTACTCACTTACCATTTATTTCTGGGAGGTTCTCAGCCACAAGAGAAGAAACATTTAAATTTACTCTTACAGGGAATCAATCGACTATTTGGTTCCAAGCTTACCACGTCAGATAATTTTTACTGTACATTTTAAAATTTAATCCAATGGCAGACAGTCGTGTTTGAGTAAACCTTAATTATTAGAATTAGAGAAATGGCTTCCTATGCATTGATAGGCACAATGGCACTACATCTTACATGAAGGTTTGTCTAAAATAGATGTTTAAAGTATGCATTGACAATGAATTATTGACAAGGTGAAACATGTATGCCTCTCACAGTAGTCCAATGTTGTGGGGAAAATGAGGTAACTGATATATTTTAATTTTTTGTTATTCTCCTAACAGAGAGATTCTCTGATGTGGTGACTGTACTTATTATGTATACAAACACTCTGTTTTCAAAACCAGTCTGACCCAAAGATAGGTGGGTCTAATGTACACACTGTGCATAGATAGATATCTCTTGGTTTCTTTGCTTTTCCGTCAATGTTCGTTTGTGGCAATGGTGGAGAACCTTCAAATGTTGGTTAAACCTGTTTTGTCACCATGTTAATACACCGAAATATCTAACAGATTGGATATATTTTAATTAAATTGTTAACTAAAGCAATCAGAAGTTTCAAATTAGGCTGATGTATTGAATTATTATCTATGTATTACCTCGATACAATTACACAAGAAAGCCCACTATAAATCTTTTTAGCGTACGGTATGTGGACAGTACAGCAGTGATACATTATTGGAAACTGAATTTCCAAAATGAATGTTATCCACACCCCATACATTTTCATGGTCCCTATTAATCATTTCCACCAAACAGAATTATTGATATTATTTTCTAAGTAATATATTTTAAAGGTAACAGAGATTTCAGATGAATTAGCATTAAATTAGGATATTAATTTATCCTTTTAACTATCATACTGTATTATATATTATATTACGTTCATACATTAAGCAAGCTCTACATTATTATCTAATTGCAGGCTACATTAGAACACAGATCAAAGTTATCATAGGTATATTTAATTTTTAAGTGACAAAGAGTAAAAGAGGGTTTTTAATTTTTTGGTTTGAATTGGTTAGGGTTTGGATTTTGTTCAGGTGAAATACAAATAACTTATTTTTAAAAAGGAAACCTAAAAGCTAGATCTTCTTGCTAATCAATAAGGAGTTGCATTAGTAGAGTTCTACTCATATGCACTCTAGACAAAGTTACCTAAACACAAGTGAGGGGGGAGGAGTCCATATTCCCATAAACTGGAATAGCACTGTAAGGGACCTTGAAAGACTGGTAATTTTCAGCTGTGGCATTTGCTTGTCCTTGTCACCCAAGCTGTTTCCTCTCACCCTATTTATATATGACCTTAGCCCCTAAATTCCTCCTGACTGCACTTGATAAATTTGAATTGACCAACAAATAACTGCTAATCTGTAGAAAAATCTCTTCCTCTTTCAGAACTGATTTTTATCAGCTATTCTCCAAATTAGCTCAATTTTGTATAACCCCTCTTACTAAAGCTCTGTAAAATTCCTCCTTCCTTCTTCAGGACAAAATGTTCTTACTGAGCATTCTTGTTCCTAGCGTTGTTGAACAAATTCTTAGGCCAAGGGTACTTTGATTTTCTTCCACAAAATGAACAGAAAATTGAACAATATGTTCACCTAACAGTGTTGTTATAAAAACCAGGATATCTTTCTATTTCTTTTGATACAAATTAAGAAATTAAGCAAGAACAAGGAAGTCTTATGGTGTAAATGGAGTCATTGTCTCTAACTGATCAAAAGGTAATTTATAAATATTTATTGAAATGAATGCAACACTTGGATTCTTACCTTTTTTGGGGGGCATGGTTGCTCTTAAAAGGCAGGCTAATGATAATACAGAAATTAAAATAAATACAAATAAATAAATAGGGCAGTGAAATCACAATTTGGACCTGTTTCAAAGACTTAAAAGATTTAAATCAAGATTTAAGAACACTCAAGATTTAAAAACAAAGAAAAGAAAAATATGAATTTTGGTCTCAAGTTCTGAGAGAGAATCCTTATTCACCTTGGGTACTTGGCAAACATCTCTAAATCTCTGTTTTCTCATTCGGAATCAACATAATTACAATTAATCGAACTAAATGTGGAAACCTATGTCCATTACACCTTTGTGAATTAGGCCTTTCAACTACAAGTGACAGAAATCTACTTAAACTGCCCGAAGCAGTTTAAGAAACACTTTGTAAGCTGGAAATGGTATAGACGCTCAGCTATTCCTGTGTGAATAGGAGCAAACTTTTAAAATTCTGCTTACTTTTGTGGGAAGCTAAAATGTACCAGAAATCAAATCTGCCTCTTTTGCTACATGGAATAGGGAACATTCCTTGATTTGCTCTGCCCCTAAGCCTCCCTCTTTGGGGAATATTAAAATTTCCATTTCTTGTGGTAATGGTGAGCCTGTCAAGTATATCCTCTAAACCACTTCCGGATGTAGGAGGAGTCTGATTGGGGCTCTCATTTAGGCCTAGAGATGGACTCCTGTCCTGTTCAGAGTGATTGTTTTCAAAGGTGGGCACATAATGTAAAGTGCTGAGACATTCTTTCTTTGCTGGGAGGGCTAGAAGATTCTCTTTTGCTTCCGAATTCCCAGTGCATGAAATATGTTAACTAAGTGCTGTTAGTGTCCATTTTCCCCACTGAAGGAAGGAAGAGAATATGGCCAAGACGCAGAGAGAAACAGGGTGAGTAGGTAGAAAGAGTTCTAAGGAATAATATATGTGAGTCCTCGATCCACACCAGCACCTCTGTCACCTCCATACCTGGCCTTATTAGTTAATGTGAAATCTGCCCTTTTTTAAATTTCTTGACTTTGTTAGGTTTCTGTCAAATGAGTATTTGATACATATGAGATTAGGTGGACTTAATTCTCTAGTATTAGTTTAGTAGTTCAGTATATAATTATTTAGATACTATTAATAATGTTAATATTAATAAGAAAAATGTCTTTCATGGTATGCATAGGTGAGAGTGGTTGGAAGTAGACTTACATTGAGACAGATTTACATAAAAACTGGAATCAAATAAGATCATTTAATGTGTATGTATACATAGCTAATAGATCTATGACTGCCTTGTCTGTTCATGAAATATCTACTTCTATGTTTCTGTTATTTTTAAATTACTAATATTGTAATTAATCTGCTTGGACATTCTAAGGAGAATAATCTTGAATAATCAATACCATTGCATTATTTTGGAAGGCAAGGTGACTGCATTTTTTACAATGTCTCTTTTGGTATATCTGTCTTCCCAAAGTTCCTATCTTTGTTGAAAAACCCTTTTTTCAAGTCTATTGCGCAATGTGTACCATTCTTATTTAGGTTGACTTACAAAATACAAACTTTGTAACCAGAGCGCATGTATTGTATGTCCTTTATCACTAGTCTATGGGACTGTTATCTTTGGAGTGTTAATTTAGTAGATCCTCCTATTTCACTCTGCAATTTGCCTTGAGGATTCCATGGAACTGACACAAACAAAAGCCATGACAAAATGATTTCTTCACTAATAACATACGGTGTTGATTTGAGGATAGCTGACTCGATGCATCAGTTAAGGGCATCTTGCAAAACCAGATTGTGTGGAGGCTGCCTAACAATGCAGCTTGTCTTTGTAGGATTTTATAGGGCACCATTCTGTAGTGTTCTTTGAGGGTTGACTCAGTTCTGACTTTCTACTTTCTTATAAGCAAATCAATATTTTCCATTGTGATGATCTCAGCAACCTATGATCTGTGTCTTACAGAACATAGTAAATCATTTATATGACTCACTTTGTTCTAGAACTAATTCCACACCAGTCTTTCCTATGGCCCATCCCATCCTTCAAAAATGCTTACATTTTTTTATTTGGAGAAGGATGAGTGAAACCATTTTAATGTAACCAAGAACTTTTTAGTACAAGCTGGTTATTACACTGACAACAATTTTTAAATTTTTTATTTTATTAAAAGGGATTCTATTTCAGACCTTCACACTCCAATTTGTGTTTTCTATTGTCTTTGTTGCTGTTGTTTGTTCTTAAATTTTGAATGAAATTGAAAACAAGGCAGGTACAGATTTTGATTGATTTCACTAAGGCTTTCCCTTTCCTTCCTTTCTATCTTCCTCCCTTCCTTCCTCCTTCTTTTCTTCCCTCTCTCCTTCCCTCCTCTCTCCCTTCCTTCCTCCCCATCTTCCTCCTTCCCTTCCTCCCTTCCCTTCCTTTCCCTTCCCTTCTCTTCCCTTCCCTCTCTTCCCTTTTTACCTTCCTCTCCTCCTTCCTTCCTTCCTCCCTTCCTTCCTTCCTCCCTCCCTCCCTCCCTCCCTCCCTCCCTTCCTTCCTTCCTTCCTTCCTTCCTTCCTTCCTTCCTTCCTTCCTTCTATTTCTCCCATCACCTTGCTCTCTTAGGTATGTGAAACACGACTCAAACTCTTAAGGGGTTGAAGTTGAGGTAAGATGGGTAATTTTATAGGCAGTGATGTTCTAGTAAAAACAAAGCAAAACAAAATCCTAATTTGTACCGTTTGCTGATTTCTGTGGCATTAAACATACCAACCAAGGCCAATTTTAAACTATCAGCTTGCTGTCACTGAACATGGAACTAGAAATAGACACTAATAATTGCCTTAACTAGCAGACATAAACCTTCTCTAGCTTATCATAAATATGAGCAAGGAGGGAGGAACTGCTCAGTAATTTATAATTTCTAAACCTCTTTGCTTCCTTTAAAGTAGACCACATTCTATTCAATGAAAGGCCGAGAAACTTTTTCTAAAATCAGTACCAAAATCTAAGACAGGAGACAGACATAAAAGGAATCTTGTTGGCACCAGCAATTCTGAAGAATTGAGGGTTATATAGGCTCGAACTTGAACAATTCTCAAAACTTTGTCATCTCCAAATATAAGTCTGAAAAATTATCTTAAGTAATAGATCCAGAGTATATTCCCAAAAGTATGTAACAGTTTCTAGACCGACTGTGACTTAGAAAAATAATTGTTAAGTTCACTTAATCATTATTGTTATTTTCTTAGATGTGGCAAGGTTGGTAATGACGAGAGTCAGTCTCATATGTAAAAAACAGAGAAAGAGAAAATATTAGGAGGAAGCAAAAGGATAAAATTACAGAAAGTAGAAGCATAAAGTTCAAATAAAGTAAAACATCAATGGTCTTTGAACTGCGCTAATGATAATAGAGTAGATCTTCAATGAACTTTATGAGAGTTTACCAGTGTTTCTCAAAGAATGGTTCATAAACCATCTGAATCAGAATGAACTGTGGTGATAGTTTAAAAGTCTAAAATATAAAATTCTAGACCCTGCTCTACCTTACTGAAAAAGAGCCCCTCCTTTTGAGAACTTGACCTCTACATCTTTAATAAACTTTCTAGATGAATCTTGAGCATTCTGAATTTTGAAAACCTCTGCAATCATTATCATGTATTGTAACTCATTTTTACCAAGAAGCAATACAATGGCAGATATATTATTTTCTTACCAAGAGAGCCCTGTTTTTATCTGGTTAAAACGCACCGTTAAAAATAATTTCACTGGGGGTTGCTGTGTTCTAGCCAAAGTTGTAAGTAAAGTTCCCTCAGTAGGACAGAACCAACTGCCTTGCCTTTTGCTCTTCTTTCTGCCTGAAATGTGGTCAGGTTCCCCGGAAGAGTAACAATGTCCAAAATTACATGCTGAGGATGGCAGATCAGGAAGCCAGTGTGAGTCTTGGTCTTTGATGATTTCCTTAAGCAGTTGCACTGACCTCAATTGCCTACTTCCTGACTCTTGTTACTTGAAAAAAATAACTCCTATTTGTTTTAGCCATTGTGGTGAAGTCTGATAAACAAAATCCTAACTGATACAGGCACTAATGTAACACCAAACAATAGAGGCCATCACAGCAAAGGATTGAATTTGGTATAAAGTAAATAAACATCACTTAGTATCAACATACGTATATGGAATAAAAGTATCTAGATAATCCAATTTTGTTCACTTAATTCTTTAGAAGTTAGCCTATTTTTATTTTTATTATTTTCTTCATAGAACTTACATTCCAGAGTGCAAAAATGATAAATGACTGATAATATTTTCCATTTAACCATGAAACTTTTCAACAACTTACAGTAAAATGTGTGCAACTTTTATCTTCTTGTCTAAATTTGACACTCTTGCTTGTTATGAAGGCATTCTAAAACCCGAAAGGCAAATTATATTCTAAAAAACGAAGAGAAAAATCTAATTTTACAAAAAAGGAAATCAACTTTTTAAAGTG
The DNA here is from genome assembly GCF_024610735.1 of Ursus americanus. NCBI lineage: Eukaryota > Metazoa > Chordata > Mammalia > Carnivora > Ursidae > Ursus > Ursus americanus. The sequence goes on from NC_142143.1 coordinate 32,396,142, forward strand.
GAATTTAAAAAGATTGTGAAAAAAATAATAGTCACAAATTATGAAGCTGATAAGGAATTAATTATAGCAAAATGTGGCAGGAAAAAATGTCTTAGGTTTCTGATATAATCTCTGGAGGTAGTAACAATCTATGTAACTTAATTTATCAGAGACTTTTGAATACAATGCTATATATGGAAACTAAAAAATAATCAGTGTGAAATATTGGGTTTCAATCCAATAAATTTATTTTTCAAAAATCTCCCCAAAATATTCTTTTGTATTTAAAATATATTCTCTTTAGTTTTCCGGATACAACTTGAAATGAACCCAGTGGCTGAGCGGGTAGCTGAAGGAATTCAAAGAAATAGATATGATAAATACTTCCAACATGATGGCTTGGACACACCCAAACCTTTAGCTGGGAAAAGACTTATACCAGCAAAAAAGGCTAAATGGTTATCAAAGGTTCAGAATCAAAAACTATTATTATAGGGCAGGGAGTGGACTTAGCATTTTCAGATAAGAGGATATTTTGCAGATATAAATATAGATCACCTAACTATACCTTGGAAATTTGGAAAGAGAGGAAATCCCCAGTCCAGCCCTCTTTTGAGACAGGTCCTCAGTCTTTGGCTTATAACCCCTCTTCCCCTATCATCAAGTTGAGGAAAAATGATCAGTTTCTTCAGATTTTATGCTCAGAAAGTAGTGGTGAAGGAAAGGGAAAAATCCTGTTCTTCTATCAGAATGAAACAAATATAAGATGAACAATTCTCTTGCTAATATTAATCTTTTCTTTGGCATACTCTAGTGCCTTATTAGGGTAGCAAGATTTAGCCTTTTCTCATCAAAATCGTGACTGCCTTGGTCTGTTCTTAACTCTAGTGTGGACAACAGGAAGTAGTCCACTCTAGAACACTGCTAAAAAGGGAGGAAACTATTCCATCACACAGAATTACTCTGTCAAAAAAAAAAAAAAAAAGAAAAGAAAAAAAGAAAAAGGAAAGAGAATTATTTACTAGACAGATGTGGAAAAATAAAGAGCTTTCTCATTATCTTTAGCAGTAGTAACTCCTTCTGGAAGAACAGAGAGACTGACTACACAGCTTTCGTGTTCTGTTAGAGGAGAATGCTTTATGTTCAGTCCTCTGGTTTCCATGTGGAGGGACTTCCCCGACCAGTTTTCTTCTTTCAGTTGTACCCAGAGAAGAAGACGGACTATGCTGATTGGAGAGCTTAAAAGGAGCTGAGCCCGAGGCTCCACCCCTGGTCTTTGGGTCCACCTGCCTGGCCTGCTCTTTGCCTTTTGGGGAGGCCTGTCTTTGAGTGGGTAAGCCTGCTTTCCCACTTTCATAGAACTGTCAGTGGAAACAACTATATTCTCCTCTGCTTAAAGAACACCACTCCAGACACAAAGGAAAATATTGAGAATACATGGTGGATTCGTAGGCACTCCTGTTGTGTTCTACTGCACATCGGCACTAGAGTTTCCTATGAACTAAACCCCTTATGTAAACTTCATTTTCTCTGGTAACATTTAATACTCCTTATTGTCTAAGCTCATTGTTGACTGAGTTTTCTATCTCCTACCCGAGTCCATTCATTAGCAAAAATCCTTGAATTCAAAATTTCTCATAGCTAGGCTATCAGTAATTACTGAAGATAAGCTTGATGGTTCCGGCAGTCCATCAGAACTTCTGTGAATTGTTTCTCCTATATTCTTGGATAGAAACCTTGTGTCTCAGACTCTGTTTCCAAATTATAAATCACGTTTATATACCACTTAAAAAAAATCCATGGATTAAACTTGTTTTGTAGGCTCCTTTGGGCTTATTCCTAGTAATCTGGCCTTAAAATAACTGACCCCTAGTCTTATAGTCAGATTCCTAAGCCATTTTGTTTTTCCTCCCCTCCCTCCCTCCCTCCTTCCCTCCCTTCCTTCCTCCCTCCCTCCCTCCTTCCCTCCCTCCCTTCCTTCCTCCCTCCCTCCCTCCCTTCCTTCCTTCCTTCCTTCCTTCCTGCCTGCCTGCCTTCCTTTTTCTAGCATTTTTCCAATGGATTTCATTTGATCTAATAACTTCAAATACTAGGTCTTAACACATCTATTTCATCACCCTGTTGCTACACCCATATATATTTCCTACTACTTATTAGTCATTATCCCTGAAAGTAATGCAGGCACCTGGAGCTTAGCAAGCCAAATCCCCTCATTATCTTCACCTATAAACCTATTATTCCTCCTATCACTGTTTCTCCCAACTGACCTGCTTTTGCCCCTCCCCAGTCTCTAAACATAAAGGGACTTAAGTTATCAAGGCTGAAAACCATAGTCATTTTTGACTCATCATTTGCTCTTATTCCTAATTCCATGCTCTTATCCCAGGATCTTATCAAATATAAAATCAAATGAAAATACTTTTCTCCTAGTACTAATTTATAAGTATATTTTTATTGAAGGGTGCCAAGGCAGATCTCAACTAAGTATTAATATTGGACCTAGGTTTATATGAAAATGAAAGATGACTTTAAATTATTTAATCTAATTGTTTGAGAAACAAATACTTAAGGATTGTTAAGCACTGTGCCTTAAAGGTGTATGGAGAGCAAGATAGTTAGAGTAGAAAGTTTTGTTAGTTTGTTTGTTTATTAACTCCTCAGAGAGGAGTTAATACTCTGAACCTGCAAATAAAGTCAGGAAGATCTATGAAGAACCCTTTCAGTGAAATTTTCTAGACAAAGATTGCTTCTTCAAAAGAACCAGTACATTTTTTCTTTTATAAAAATGGCTGTCTGTGCTCTCATTTCTGAGATATATAGAGGTGCTTTAATTTATTTTTTTGGATGAAAGAATGAATTGTTTATGCTTTGCCTTCTTTTAAAAACTATGCATATAATTTGATTACACTCTATTACTCCATAAAATTTTGTAATTTTTATTTTTATTTATTTATTTATTTTTTTAAAAGATTTTATTTATTTATTTGACAGAGAGAGAGACAGCCAGCGAGAGAGGGAACACAAGCAGGGGGAGTGGGAGAGGAAGAAGCAGGCTCATAGCGGAGGAGCCTGATGTGGGGCTCGATCCCATAACGCCGGGATCACGCCCTGAGCCGAAGGCAGACGCTTAACCACTGTGCCACCCAGGCGCCCCTGTAATTTTTATTTATTTTTTAAACTTTATTTTTAGTTAACATACAGTGTAATATTCATTTGAATTTAGTAATTTTTAATGAATTTCTGCCATATATAGTTTTTGTTTTTCTTATAAAGCAGTCACTTTTCATTAAGAGTACAATAATTATGGCACAAAGTATCTGATACAGTTCAGTGTAACTTTACAAAGCACTGCACTTCCAAAAAAAAACTGTCCTGTTCAAAAGGGCACAAAAGAAGTTTAATTTCACAGTAATTCTCATACCTTTTTGGATGGAACTCGAAAATTTATTAGAAATAACCACGTATCCTATTGAAAAATAAGGTGGTCAGTGTGAAAAATGCATAATGTTCTGGGGATTAAATAAATGTGGCAGAGACAGAAAGGCAGGTGTAAAGGGGCAGTTAGGCAACATGTTGAAACAAGGCAATGATAAAATGAGGAGTGGGTATTAGCGACAAAAGAAATACAGGGCATGGGGAAGTATTAAGGATTGAGGCATCTTTCAATTCTTTGAACACATGCAAGAGGCATAAGGTCCTATTAAGATATAATTTTTTTTTAAAGATTTTATTTATTTATGTGACAGAGAGACAGCCAGCGAGAGAGGGAACACAGCAGGGGGAGTGGGAGAGGAAGAAGCAGGCTCCCAGCGGAGGAGCCCGATGTGGGGCTCGATCCCGGTACGCCGGGATCACGCCCTGAGCCGAAGGCAGACGCTTAACGACTGCGCTACCCAGGCGCCCCAAGATATAATTTTTATTTTACTAATAGTATAAGATAAACAGAGGCCACAAAGTGTTGCTTCATTTTGTCTAAACTAGCTTATAAATTGAAGCATGAATAAGATAACAAGTAAAACAAAACAAAACAAAACTGGAGAGTGCCGGGGAATTTTAAAATTTAAACTTAAGGAAGCAATATAAAGAAATAGAAATGACAGTGATTTAGAATAAGCAACTTACATTAGATTCTAATCAAATCAAAGAAATTAACAGTTTATTATAAATGATTGTATAATTATGTATTAAATGTCATAAATAATGTTGAAGATTCCTTAAATATTGATATTTAAAATTTTAACTGTAGAATGAGTATTGCATCCTAGTTTTTCTTTATTGTTAGAATATTAAATAGTCTGAGGTATGTTTTTTTTTAAAGGTCAAGCAACAAATGGAAAGTAGAGAGATAAGAATATTTACAAAGCCCTACGAATAATAATTATCAACTTTTGACTGCACAACTATAACAACAGCAATAAAAAAAGTTTTTTTCCCTCTTCCTTGAAATCATATAAGGGAATAAAAGATGTATAAACAAAGACATAATCAGCTAATTCCATTCTTTTATGATAGGACATAAAAAAGTACATCAGGCTTTTTTTTTTTTTAAGATTTTATTTATTTATTTGAGAGAGAGCGAGAGAGAGCAGAAGCAGGGTGAGGGGCAGAGGGAAAAGCATACTCTCTATGCGGGGCAGGGAGCCCGAAGCGGGACTCAATCCTGGGACTCTGGGATCATAACCTGAGCTGAAGGCAGATGCTTAACCCACTGAGCCACCCAGGCACCCAAATATACACCAGACTTGTATCATGAGAAGTTGAGTAAAATTTCATCACTGCAAATAAATGAATAATCTTAACCAAATAATTTAATACTTCTTAATTATTCTTGGTTCCTTGAAATTCCTAGTGTACTCTAAGTCCATAGTGAATCAAAATTCCAATCTCTAAGCAAAGAGGAAGGATAACATTCTACTATCCCTCCGCTTAATTAGCCCAAACAGGTGAAGCGTATAGTCACAGTTAGTGCATCTACGTTATACATTGTAACCTATATTTTACACATATCCAGTATGCATGTTAGAAAAGTTTTACAAAGTCAGGATTCATGTCTTATTTCACCTTTGTATCATCAGCATTTGGCACAGCGCCTAATATTAAATATACAATGGTAGAAGGAATGAGTAAGTTGAAATGAGTTCTAAGATTCTCCCTCTATTCTGTTTGCCCTTATCCTATGATTAACATTTTCCCACCAATTTCACTTCTGAATCCCATCCTTCTTCTGCCTTAATGAGACATATTATGTTTTATGCTTCAGGGTGACTAAAGAAGAAAGAGAAAGTTGAAAATTGAAAGAAGATATTTTGATGCCATCATGATAAGTGGAAATATAAAATATTGGCAAAAGTGTCTTACTGGTTATTTTTAGACAATAGAAGTTTTAGTGAAATAGACATATAAAATTTTCAATAATGATTTCTTGCCTGTAAAAAATTTAGAAGAGCAAAAGAGGATTTTTTAAAATTTAATTTTCTAAGCTGTAATTAAGATGCTTTTACTAAATCATCTTAGTCCTAATTATCTGTTGAAAGAGTCATAAAATACCTAACAGAATTATCAAATGGAAAAAATGTTCTAACTTAATAAAGGTGGGTATTAAGAGCTGTAACTTTCTGAGATAGTATATAAAATTTTTGGATTTTATATTAATTTTGCAAAGGATGAAAGCACCAATTTAAATCAGTCAAACATTTCACATGGCTTCATTATCATAACACATATAATAATGATGAATGATAGCTCTTTTATTATCTTGGTAATGAGAAAGTGATTCATTTTTATTAAGAAAGTAATTTATGTAATTTAGCAATTTAGAATTTTAAGTGCTCTTCAAAAAAACAATAAGACAAAATTTTCATTCACCACAAGATAAATGTACTATACTAATTTAATAAATTAAAACATTTCTTTTTTTAAAGATTTTTTATTTGTCAGAGAGAGAGAGAGAAAGAGAAAGGGGGAGAGAGAGCAGAAGCAGAGGGAGTGGCAGGCAGAGGGAGAAGCTGGCCCAGTGGAGCCTGATAGGGGACTCAATTCCAGAACCCTGGGGTCATGACCTGAGTGGGAAAGGCAGACGCTTTAACTGAGCCACCCAGGTGTCCCTAAATTAAAACATTTCTAATAAATACTTCATAATACAATTAATTATCTTTTTCAAGTTAGCATTTTGTGAATGCTTAAGAAAGAAATATAATTTATTTATTTATTCATTATGTGTTACTACCATTTTCTGAAATTATTTTCAAGAAAATGAGAAATGGAGCATATCTTATCCTTATGAATTTCTTAATATCCAGGAATATAAAAAAAATTCTATCTAGTCACTAAGTAAGCTATTACAAACAAATATCTTGTTTTAAATTCTTATGAAATTTATTATTGAATGAAAAACCAAAAGATTTTTTCCCATTATACCTTTTACAGATACAGTGATTATTTTTATTGGCCCACGATTCATCTAAAAAAAATAAAAAAGAAGAAATGTTGTGATTCTGTTTTTATTTTTTTACAAGTTCAATTACACTGGTATGCTTAATTGTTCACATTTTGGTGTAAGGTAAAAAGAGAAATTTGCTACCAACTTATATTCTCTCACCTGTCCTTCTTTACCTCAACATCCATCAGCTGAAGAGTGATATTAAAATATTCAATTTCACATGTGCCAATGTTGCTGTGGAGAAAGGAAAAAAGGCACTGGTAGGCAGCAATAGCGTATGTCATCATAAACAAAACACTTCTATTTTTTTCATATTAATGATTTAGTGCTCTCATGTTTTTGTTTTTAAAGATTTTATTTATTTATTTGACAGAGAGAGAGAGAGAGACAGCCAGCAAGAAAGGGAACACAAGCAGGGGGAGTGGGAGAGGAAGAAGCAGGCTCTCAGAAGAGCAGGGAGTCTGATGCGGGGCTCGATCCCAAAACCCTGGCAGATGCTTAACAACTGAGCCACGCAGGCGCCCCTAGTGTTCTCATGTTCTAAAGATAAAAATAAAACAATAAATGGAAGGGATGTGGCAAATCTTATGTGCTCCTCGATCATAGCGCTCTTTGATCTGTGGGGCAGCTGGGTTGCTCAGTAGGTGCGTCTGCCTGTGGCTCAGATCATGATTCTCAGGGTCCTGGGATCAAGTCCTGCATCAGGCTCCTTGCTCAGTGAGGAGTGTGTTTCTCCCTCAGCCCTTCCCCCCACATGTGCTTGTGCTCGCTCCCTATTGCAAAAATTAATTAAAAAATAAAATCTTTAAAAAAGGAATGCAGCTTTGAAGAGACCTTTTCCTTCAAAACTGAGAATGAAGAGACTTAAAAAAAAATGTCACTTTTTAAGGAGAAGCAGCACAATGGAGGATATTATGACATAAGAAAAAAATCTAGAAAAAAAATATGGAATTATAAAAAAACATGAATTAAAGAAAATTGATGAAAAATATCTTAAGATTCCAGAAAGTAAAAGTAGTACGAAAGTAAACGTAAAAGCAGAAATACGATTTGGATTGCTGGGTATCAAATATTCAGCACAAATATTTATTTATTTATTTATTTATTTATTTATTTATTTATTTATTTTAAAGATTTTATTTATTTATTCAACAGAGATAGAGACAGCCAGCGAGAGAGGGAACACAAGCAGGGGGAGTGGGAGAGGAAGAAGCAGGCTCACAGTGGAGGAGCCTGATGTGGGGCTCGATCCCACAACGCCGGGATCACGCCCTGAGCCGAAGGCAGACGCCTAACCGCCGTGCCACCCAGGCGCCCCTCAGCACAAATATTTAATCATGAAATAGGAAATTATTTAGTTCTCAGTAGCTCTGGATAATTCTTTATGTGCACAAATGGAAATTTAAGAGGTAAAATGGCTAGGCATAATTTTGTTACACCATCATTCTATGAAACAAAATATGAACACATTATTTTTAAGTCATAATTGAAATAAAACCATAACATTTAAAAATTTTTCTTGAGAACTTGAAGTACCTGAGAGAAATTTTAAAAACACTGTTTTACATCCCAATCTTTTAAGAAACAAAAAACAAAAGCAGAGAAAGTGAGCATTCTTGTCTTGTTCCTGGTCTTAGAGGGAAAAAAAAAAAAAGCCTACAGCTTTTCACTGTTGAGTGTGCCGGTCAAATAAAATTTTTAACAATTTTTCAATACGATTTATATAAAGTTTGCATTTGCACATTTCATTCTAGAAGTGAACCACTTTGGGTAAAATTCTGTTATGTGAGGTACTCAGATTTAAAAAATATATGAAAAATACTTTGTGAAATATCTTTAGTGAAAGAATAAATGAAATCATAATAATGAAACAATAAATGAAGTAATCCTAACAAAGTGAAAGCATAGTTTGGGTCTGTTCTATAAAGTGCTGCTTGCTGGTTTACCCAAAATGAGTCCTGAAAAGATGACTGCAAATGCCAGGTGGCTCATCTAAAAAATGAAAAGATCCGTGTTTACTGACTTGTTGAAATAAGCAGGTCCAGAATATACAAATATCGGTACTATACAAGTCAGGTGATAAAAATAACAGGTATAAATTATGAATATCTGGGAAAATTGTGCCTTAAAGCACTCTGAGCACGCCCCGTTACTAGTCACACCATGACTATGTGCAGTCTTGTACCCCGCTTTTAAATGATTCTCTTTTCTGGGGAATCTTAATTCTCTTAAGTGTATGATATGTATTCCTATGTTCTTCCTAATTCTCTTATTGTTCCTCTATGTTCCTCTCACTAACCAAAGTTTTATATTATTCAAAGTTCTGTTATGCCAATCTTATTCTTTTTTCTAAAACCTTAATTTTTGTGAACTCAGAATTTAGTATGCTCAGAAGATGTTTTTCAAATATATAGTTTCAGCTCTGGGCTAAGGCTAAAATTGTTAGATAATTTCTCAAGGTAGCTTGATATATATAGATAGGGATATAGAGGTATATGTATTTATGAAATATATAGATATATATTGACATGTATGTGTATGATACACATACATATTGTATTATTATATTAATATATGATACATAATATTTGTGTTTATATGTATATAAATTTTTATACAGATGACATACATGTGCCCTTTCTGTTAGAATTGTAGAGCCTCTAGCTACTTTTTTTTAAAATTGATTTTTATTTCTAAGGGAGATAACATACTTTTTTAAAAAAAATGAACATCTTTATTGAGGAATAATTTACATGTAGTAAGTGGCATATACTTAAATTGTACATTTGATAAGTTTTGACATGTATACACCCCTGAAACCATCAGCACAGTCAAGATAAAGCTCATATTCAGACCCCTGCCAAACTTCTTGTGTTCCGTCCTGCCCCTGCCCCAGTGTCTCCTCACCTCATCATCAGGCAACCAAATGATCTACTTTCTGTCCCTATTCATTAATTTACATTGTCTAGAATTTATACAAATGAACTAAAAATGAAACCATAGGATATGCACTCTTTTTTGGTCTGGTTTCTTTCAATTAGCATAAATATTTTGGGATTCAATAATATTTTTTGGTCGTATCCATAGTTTATTTTTATTATTTTATTTTGCTAAGTAGTTCATTGCATGAAGACAGCACAGTGTACTGATTGCTTCACTTGCTGAAGGACATTTGGTGCTTTTCAGGTTTTGACTTTTATAGAAAAAGCTGCTATGAGCGTTTGTGTGTAAGTTTTGTACAGACATATGCTTTCGTCTGGGTGTGGTTAGATGCATATTTAACCTTTTCAGAGCTTTCACTTTACACTTAGTATAAGAATCTTAAAATAGTATACTTTTTCCTCCACCTCCTGGTCTTTGTCTATATTTTCGCATGTGGTATTAAAACCCCACACAACACTAGCTAAAGTCAAGCAGCTGGGTTTAAACTTTATTGATTTGACCATAGGCATAACTTAGAACTCTGGCTGAATTTATTTCCGTTGAATTTGCTATGGCTATACTCTCCAAACGGAGTCACGTAGGAGTTAGAACTCAAAAGAAGGTAGGAAGGCGTGTGTGCGCGTGTGTGCGCGCGAGCGCTCGCGTGTGCATGTGTAGGTGGCGGGGGGTTTCCCTGGAAACCTAACAGAAACAACTATTGTACTTAGTTCGCGTCTTTTTGGTCATATTTGATCAACCAGGGTCATCGATAGGATCCTCGGAATTGTTTTTCATTTTACTGTTTTGTATATTTTTCCAAACCGTGAAGTGTAATATGGCAGGTGCACCTAGCTTTAATTAAAGTGAACTGAGAAAGCACCAAAGAGTGTTTAGCAACTCATGAATCTCCTTTTTTCATAATTAAAACAACAGAACAAAAGGCCTTTGATAAATCAAATACTTATTAGGCAATGTTTTCAAGATTCCCCAAAGGAATCTCCTCTACGTCAGACCCTGTGCTACGAGGTTTTAACATGTGTTAAAGCCTCTCTACATTAGACAAAGGGAGTCCAAAGGTTTTATCACTCTAGTGAGGGTCAAAGGTTTGACTACTTCGTAGTTTTGTTAGTGGGTGCTTTCAAGGAAGGAAGCGAGGAATTATCATCAAGAGAATGTTTATATTGTGTTCTGGGTTGGCAGTGTAATGTTGTGACCATCTGCTGATTGGGCAGCCCTTGACATACAGGGCTTCCAAGGGGAAGTAAAACCGCCCAAGAATATAGCCAGAAGTTAGAAACAGAATTTAAAAAGCCGATTTGAAGGGATCACATAGCCTTAAGAAATGATGGTAGCACAAATATGGCCGAACAGAAAAATTAAAAGCTTTTTGCAGGGAAAAAAAAGAGCTACAGTAATGAAAATAGCAGATCCTAGAGGGTTCGGTCAACATGAAATGGTGCAAAAGAGGAAAAGAACAGAGTGTAGTAATGCATTTAAAGAGTAGGACTGAGGGGGTTAGCAGCAAGCTCGAGTTATAGGATAAAGGGATACTGATTACACTGCAAAGGGAATCTGTAAGACTTCTACAATGTACCAAAGAAAGCTGTAGCTTAAAAAAACATACTTGACAAACACATAGACTTCCCAGATTAAAGAACTATTACCACTGAGATATAATCAAACAGTTTAAGTATCATTATGTGTATTATTAGTTCTGTTTTAACTTACTTATAAATTTAGTTCCTTTTGTTTTTTCAGATACTGGTCTCATAGTCTTAAAAAGTCTGTTTTAGAAACAAAGATCCTTTTGTTAAGAGCAACTTCTGAATCCAAGTGAGACCATCCTCATAATTTTGTATTGGGGTGAATTTCCTGGTACCCCACTATTTAGCTATGAGAGCTCACAGACACAGCACAACTTTCACAAAGGCAAGTACTAGTATGGTTGTGCAAATATGAATGGGAACAAGTTGTGTTTTTCAAAGTACTTTCCAAACTTATTCCCCTACATTTTTAATATTTTAGTTGTGACAGTTAGGGCTTTAGCTACTCTATTTGACAGAGATGCATTATAAATCAAAATTAATCAAGTCTTAAGTAGTTTTAAACCTCTCTTACTCAGTAACTCACTGTACCACATTGATGGCCCTGATTAATTTAATTACACACTATGTAACTTTCTAAAAACTATAATTTTAAGACATTCACAAAATAGAAAAAAACTTTAAATGCAAAGAAATAAATTCTAAAAGAGAAGTAGTTCAAGGATCTTTCACATTATACTACACAATATTCTAGGAATAATTCTACAATCCAAAGAAGGCATTTCTGCGGATGAGTTTGAACAGAATCTGAAAGGTTCTAATAAATTTTATCTGCTCCAACATATTGAAAAAAAGTAGATCAAAATATCTACCTGTAAACTTGAATAGGCAGGTATTACTTTAACAATAAGTAAACAAAGAGCTCTGTAATAAATAATTGGTATAAAATATGCTGCATATATAATGTAATGTAATTTAAACATACACACACCAAGCTATGTCTTTTTTTCTTTTTTTTTTTTTTAAGAGAGAGAGAGAGTGTGCAGGGGAGGGGGTGTTTGGGAGGAGAGGCAGGGGGGAGAGGGAGAGAGAGAATCTTAAGCAGGCTCCATGCCTCCAGTGCAAAGCCCAGCGCAGGGGTCCATCTGTTGACCCTGAGATCAGGATCTGAACTGAAATCAAGAGTTGGATGATTAACCAACTGAGCCAGCCAGGTGCCGCTAAGCTATGCCTTTTATTTTCAAGTATGTGCATTTTATAAGGCATACTCATAAAATATTAAGAATTAGATGTTTTTCTGGATTGCCTTTTATTATAGATATCGGTGCTTTCTTTTGCAGTTCATAGGCTATTTCAAATTAAATATTTAAATTATAGAAGTGATACATGTAAAAAATGACAATAGAACATAAGAATATTTAACAATAACTAATTCCATTACTCAGAAAATTCCAACGGTTAAAAAAAATAAGAAAAGAAAATTCCAACAGTTTAAGGAGCTCTATGCCAAGAACCAGGGACCAAAATCAAATATATTTCTTATTATGTCACGGTTATTGACAATTCCATATTATTTTGGTAGTTTTCTTAAGTATTTGTGGCTTGATTTGATTAAAAAGCTCAAGCGTAATAAACAGCATTTAAAATTTATTTATATAATTATGTAGTATAAAACCGATAGTAGACTGGAAATCAAATAAAGGAATGTGATGTTAATGAAATTTCCGGCAGTAATGAGAATCTTCCAAGTGGCAAAATCTACTGGGTTCTCTTAATTATTTCAGGTTTTATTTGTGACATCTGTGTTGTACTCAAATGCTACTTCTTAAACCCGGTGGTCTATTTCTTGGATTTCTTTTTTATTTGCTCTTGGTATAGCCTGGAGCTGTATTTTTATGTAGTTTGCTTCGGTAGTAAATTATGTATGCATTTTTCAGAGCATGTTTACTTTTTCTTCACATTTTATTGATAATTCAAATGTGTATAAAATTCTAGGATTACTTTTTTTTTCTTCAGAACTGCGACCTTATCTTTCAAATACGTACAATTATTGAGTTATTAGTATTTTTCCCTACAGGCAATATGATTTTCATTCATTTATTCATTCATTCTGCAAACATTTACTGAGTTCCTACTATGCATTAGAAACTGTTACAGATGCTGGGCATTCACCAGTGACCAAACCATAAAAAATTCCTACCTAGAAATTTTTTAAAAAAATCCTGACTCTGAGTCCTGTAGAGACTAATTGAATGGATCAGAATGTCTGAGGAGTCCAGCTTGAGAATCAGTACTTTGTGATGGCTCCTGTCCAACGTTAGTGCGCCGCCATGGTTGAGAACTACTGCCAGAAGGAGATTGAGCCACAGGGCTCTGTCACCTCTATCTCATACATAGCTTTTCTATTTGCATGGCAGTGGGGAAAAGAAGGACAACTGTTTAGAATGGAGCTCCTTAATGAACACTTACAATGACTGCTGTTGCTGCAATGGGTACTTGCTGATACTGAACTTGGAGCTTAACTGACACTCCCTTGTGGGAACTCCCTTGCTCGTGTCTTCAATGCAGAGTCCTCTGTTCTGATGAAGAGTTTATCTAATTCCATTAGCTATTTGGGGGGAATTTTTCAAAATTTTGTTTTGTCCATGGCACACGTTCTGTTCTCCGGTATTATAACGGCTTCGAACTTTGTTGAGTGGAACTTTCCCATTGATTATAGGATTACTGCGGCAACGAAGTTACTCTTTTAACATGTTCAATAAATACTTGGGGAATCAAGTTAATCAGTAATCCTTTACCTTCGAGTTAAAAGAAAATTTTGAAATATGTAGAGAAAATTTTAACCAAAGCTCCTCAGAATAAATCTTTCCTGCTATCCTCTTGCCTCTTGGGAGGTTTATATGAGACATCCTTCTCTAAAAAGTAACTTATACTCAGGAGGAGAGTACCAGAGTTACCTAACTTTTCTAGGGTCTTTATTATTAACAAAGTCTCTGGGAATGATTAAGAACGGTTAGGGCACCCAAATCCCTGTGTATCCTGAGGTTTAGCATGAAATGTGAAAAGTATTCTGCTTGTTTCATTAAGTCATAGTAATATTTTGTTGCATCTAAAGAGTTAAATGCTTCCTGCTTTGCCCTGTCTTATGAATGTGCATTTCCACTGTCTGAAATTTTCCACATTCATAGCAAAAATTATGTTCATCCTCTTCATTTGACTTTAATATAATAGAGATTCAAATGGTCTGTCAGCCTGACTGATCTGATTATTCCTACTAGCTCCCTTTCAATTTGCTATGCTCATTCAAAACTGGAATCTGTTTTTCATCCATTTCAATGTTAATATGCACTCCTGTGGCTCCTACTTTGAAGTCAATGGGAAAATCTTTGTGTGAAAGACATGCCTTTAGGGGATAAAATAATTCAAGTTCTTTCTCAACTGAACGTAGAAAAATTGGGCACAGCTCAGAAATTTGAAATATAGTCTGCCCTTTCTCCTCCTTTGTAAAGACAAAAAAATCCTTCAAGTATAATTTTTAACACTTTTAGTCAGTGCTGTGAAGATGGTGAGGATGTCTTGGTGTCATATTTAAAAATGAAAATCGACAGTATCTTGCTATACAAAATGCGAATTTGAAACCACTATCTGTCTCCTAGGTAGAATTAAGAGTTTACCTTTTTCACCATTTTCTCCCTCAATTATCATTATTAGTATTTTGGTTAAGTAGTTAGACACACTTTCGACAGGAAATATTAATAGGAGAAAGTAGACACTATTTTATTCTGCCGCTGGTCTAATTCCCTGCAATTATCAGAAATATTAAGCTATCACCGCAGCAAGCTTAGGCTTAATTTACTCAATGACTAAGAGAAATGAACGTTATTCATATCACTAAAATAAAAAACTGGAGACAAAAGATATAGAAGATATAAATGCAATTCATGTGTAATACTAATGTTAATTATCATTTATACTGAAGCTATGTAGCATTGTTCCTTTGAGGTTGATTTGGACTAAAGATCACTTTTATATCTATCATTAATGTTTCATATATTATTATTTTCATAATAGCTCAGAACACTCCCTTTGCAAAGAGGTAAGTGAGAAAGAAATCTGGGATATTTAATGCTAAAAGAATCCTAACTGAAAAGGAAATCTGCTCTTTCTGCTAAGTGCTAACACTCCTTTAAACATTTTTAGTACGCCAAGCACACCATCTGTGCTCAATTACTTGTTATTTTGTAATGTCAACATCTGCTTATAAGAAAATATATGCTTGCATATATTAAAGACTTGCTTTCCATATAAGAATGTGAAAGTTCTTTGTGTCAATCCACATGTAATTCATTCTTCATTCTTCTTTTTGTTCTCTCCTGAGCAATGCAAGCTAAAATATTAGAACATCAGAAAAGCAAAGACACGAACAAATCTAACACGCATAAAGCAAGGATACAAGGCAGTAAACGTGTGTCGTCTTTATGCATTCATTGTATATAGATTTACTTTTTATGTAAGTAGTCTGGAAATGTCAGAGATCATTGAATACAAAATTATATTCACACTCAGTTATATTCATAACTCAGTAAAATTACTTATTTGAATCGTAGAGATCAGATCACATATTATTTTCTCTACTGGAAACCCTCTGCTTTTCTTTTCCATCAAGGAAACGCTGAATCTCACTGAAGGTACCAAACCCAATATTTCCTCAACTAAGAATAATTTCCCAACGTCACCCACATATTTTAATCCTGCTTCTTCTATGTGCACACTATGTAGTTACATTTTTATTCATTTTACTGGAAACTATTTTAAAAAATTTTGTCAATAGAAATGCATACAGTTGAGAAATCAAATAAAATCAAGACTTTTAATGAAAAATAAGAGCACACTCTTCAGTTCTCACTCAACCTCAACCTTCTCCCAAAGACAATTATTTTCAAATATTTCATTCTTTTTTTTCAGGTATTTTAAAATAATATTTTTTGAAAACAATATTCATAAAGCTTTATTTCCTACTCTATCAAATTTAGACACCATCTATTCATTTCCTGTTATATAGCAAGTGATGATTTAGCCCTCTTTTTTCAAGCCTCTTTCCCCACCATTCATTAACCTGATGTAGTTGCATCATAAGTATGCATTAAATTAATAGACAGTTCTTATTTTATCATGATATATAAATGTGACTTATTGTCCATCCAAGCATTGTATTGTCTTTATTTTTATCTTCATATAAAATAGTTTTGACTAGTTTTTGACATTTTGACTAAATAGTTTTCCCTGGCATTAATAATTGCATTTTTCATTTGTTTAATTTTCTATGTACCTAGTGCTATTTTTTTCCTAAAACCAAAAGATCTGTCAAAGCATGGGAATAAGGATCTCAAATGATCTTATATATAAATAATATATAATTGCACTTTAAAATTTTTCATGTTATTTCTTTCTGAATGATTACTACTGTGATTGATCCTTAGCTGTAGTCCTGGAGCTTTTCTGCTCTCCTGCAACAATGGAGCAATGGATCTGATTGGATCACCTATTTTCCAGAAACTTCATATTATTCTTTTTGGGTTACTCCTGTCTTATTAAATATCCTATTTCAATAGCTTCCTAACTGCTTAAGAATTTAAAAATGAGAGTACTCTCTCATGTCAGAAAAAAATGTCACAGACCTGGAAATGAACAAAAAAATTACCAAGTGTCCTTTAGTGGAGTTCTGGAAATTATCTAGCAAACCCTTCAGGGATTTCTGATCTATAGAAAAATGTTCCTTTGATAATCTTCCCATTGACTAAACTGTTCTGTAATTGTGTAGGGGTATAAGCCAAGGTGTACAAACCTGATAGTCCTTCAAATGATCGTCTCCATAGTAATGCAAATGAGATGTATCCATCTAGCAGGTAGAGATACAATTGATTTTGCCTTGCAGAAAAGATGAGCTCAAACATCACCTCATATTGCTATAGTTACTAACGTTTCTCATAATTTCGCATTAATTTTAGCATATCTATTCAATATATATTCAAATTCTCCTTTGAACTGTTTTAACATCAATTAATGGGTAAAATAAAATCTTTGACTTATTTCATATGTTCATAACAGTCATATTGTATCTTAAAATAATTAACACATTTGAAAATGTCTTTGTTATAATCTCCTGATAAATTGATAGCTAGACTGGGTAGAGAATTTTAGCTTGCAAATCATTCTCTCTCACAATTTGGAGGGCATCATTTCACTGATTTCTAGCAGATCAGAAACCTTGTATCTTTCCCATTCATGCAACCTAGTAGAACACTTTTTTTTTTTTTTTAAATCCTCTTTCTCTCTCTAAAGCTTTTAGAGTCTTCTCTTTCTCCCCAGGGTAAGATTTCAGAATCTACCAAGTATTCAGTAGTTCCTTTTAGCCTAGAAATTCAGGTTTTTCTGGACATTGTTCCTTTGTTTTCTTTGAGATAGCATGCAGTCCTGATTATATGTGTAAGCATTAACATTAGACTTATTTTTAAAAATTTTCTGTAATCATATTCTTAATTTGCAAGAATTCTTTCTTTTAATCTGAATTTCCCGTTTCATGGCATAGCCCCTTTATGATAGGAATACACTATGTATAGTTACAACTAGGATAGTAATTAGACAAAAAAGAACAGGTATGAAGACTCAGCATCAAAAGAGTTTGTAATTTGCATACCATGTAAAAATGCTCATTTTGGACCAGAGCATCTGGGAAGAGAAAAAGATATGACCAGAAATTGAATGAGCTCTGCTACTGTCATCTATGGTTTCTTAGTAGACTTATCCTCTATTGTGTTGTGTTTCTTTAACATAAACAAATTTCTCCTCATAGTTGGTTTTCCATTCTTATATTCAATATGAAGCTTTTTTTTTTCCTGCTTCTCCAAACTCAGATTCATTCCTGGTATACTTATCCTACTCTTCAAAACACTGTTTTCTATTTGAAAACAAACTTTCACACTCCCTGTCTCCACCCAACCCAGCTTCTCTTCTCTGACATTTCCTGAGTGCTTTAGGAACTTGTATCAATTTTGTACATCACTAATGGTGTGATCAGGCAAGCTACTTTAACTCTCTGGATTTATTTTCAACATTTGTGAAATAAGGATAGTTATTCTCACCTCACAAATGGTAGGCAATATTATATGAGATGACGAGCATTGCATTAACACATGATCAAAATCACCATGGATTCTGCACACGGTACATCAGAAGATGGGGATAATCAATTGGATTTCCACAAACATCATTTTAATGCAAAAAGAGTCCGGAAAGATTCCATTTTGAAACAAATTTAGAAAATTATGGTTCCATTAGCATGGGGTGCTCAAACTACTTAAGTCGTTCCTGTCCCTTGAAATATCTGTATACCAGTGGCAGGAGACCAACATGTAAGTGTTGTCAAGGTTCTTAGAAGTTACCCTGCCAGACCTCTTCTTTTATTACAGTTATATTCTATACCATGCAATTTAGCACCTAATTATATATTGTTTGCATTTTTGTCTACGTATAATGACATGTCAGTCTCATCCGTTCAATTCTCTAAAGACAGGATCCTAATTTTTGTTTTTCTATCCCTCAAAGTACTTTGCAGACAATTAGCTGAGCACATTCAGTTAAAATAGTATTTACTAATTAGTAGGCGATAAATATTCATCTGAAATTAATAAAAATAATATATTATCCTTTTGTCTTTAATAGAAGGTAAAAGTTTATTCTGGTCTCTACAGTATGGAGATGTGGAATATTCCTGCTGGTAAGGGAAGACTGGCCTGACTTTATGATGAGAAGCAGATGTAAGTCATTCAGTTCAAATGAACATCCTGTCCTCTCTTCTTGGAACAGAGTGAGTAAAAGGTGACTACTGTTGTCCCCTTCAAGGCCAGAGTGATGGTAGCCATGGCTCAACACCAACTGTTTAGCTGGGTCCAGTAGAGAGACAATTTTATAAACATCATTTGCAACAGAGTCAGCATAAGACCCACCAAGGAGGCTTGGGTAGAAAAAGGGAGGTACCTGTTCTAAGCATTCCACATCCTGAGAAACTCTCAGGAAAAATTATTACATGGAACATAAAATTGGGTATGTGTAGATATGTACCTCTCTGTTAGCTATAGAGAAATTATTAGACGTGCAATTTTGCATCCTACTGTTTTCCTTTATTAATTATGGTATGTTTATTAAAAACTGTCTTTAAGTATGATTTCTAAGACCGTGTAACACTCCATTGAGCAGACATGTCATAATTTATTTCATCATTCACCTGTTCTTGGGTATTTATATTAATCCCAAATTACCATTAAGCTTTTTTTACTCTTTTGGTAAAAAATAAGGTATAACTAGATCATTGATTATGTTATTAGGTAAAAGTGCATGTGAAGTTTTGGGATTCATAATACATATATCAAATGGTTTTCTCAAAAAACTCAATTATCCCAACTATCTTTCTGCAATCATGAGAATAATGTGTTTGCCTGTAAGTTCACTAATATTTAGAGTTAACTATGTAAGCATTTTTACCCACTCGAGAAGTTTAAAATAAACTTTTATCTTAATAAAAAGACTGGGTAGGACTTTGCAATTATTTTCTTTTGGGGAGAGTTTAAAATTTTTCATGGTTGGGAAGAAAGGGGCACATATATATTTGGATGGTTAAATGGGCAGAGGGTAGCAAAGACTGTTTGCATCCACTAATAGCTGTTCTTTTCTTCCGTTGCAACAAATACATTTTCAGTTGTGCATATTTTGCCTAAAGACCATATTTCATAGGGTTTCTTTCAGCTGTATTCAACCATGTGTTTATTTTCAAGTCAATGGGATATGAGCAGAAATGCTGTGTGTAACTACCCTTATCACTTTTTCCCCTTCTCCATGGTTGAAATGCAGATGTGAAGGAAAGGACTAGAATAGCTATTCTGACTTTAGAGAGGAACTCCCTGTTGAAAATGGCAGGACATCAGCCTAGAAAGAAGCTGTTAGAATCCTGATGAATGTGGAGGTGCCATAATAGCCCTGGATTGCCCATCTAATTTTTTACCTAAAACAAGAAATCAACTTGTATCTTATTTAAGCCTCTAGGAATTTCTACTTTCTATTTCAATAACCAGATATCTTAACCAGATAAAAGGGAAAAAACTAGAGACAGGAAGCCTGGTGAGTCCTGCAATATGGAAATGCTTGGTCTGTGTGTCTACTCTTAATCTGGTAATATTTTTAAAATAATATTTTATGATTTAATATCTGTTAGGACAAATAATTCTCTTATTTTTCATTTTCAAAGTGTCCTTGGATATTTTGCCCTTAACTCTTCCAAATGAAGGTTAGAATCATTCTTAGACTGTTCAGGCTGCTATAACAGAATACCATAGCCTGGACAGGTAATAAACAAGAGTAGTTTATTTCTGACAGTTCTGAGGTAGGAAGTCCAAAATTAAGGCACGGGCAGATTTGGTATCTGATAAAGACTTGCTTCCAGGTGGACAGATGACCATCTTCTCTCCATGTCTTCACATAATAAGGGGGATGGGAGCTTTCTGGGGTCTCTTTTACAAAAGCAGTAATCCCATTCATGATGTCTCCACTTTTATGACTTAATCATCTCACCAAGGCCCTGTCTCCTAATACTACCCCAAAGGGTTAGGATTTCAATATTATTATTATTATTATTATTATTATTATTATTATTATTATTATTTGGTGAGGGGCATAAACATTCAGTCCATTGCCAAACCATTTGCCAAATTTGCTTTGTATATAAAATAAAGTGTAATTTATGCAGAGTTGACATCGGCTTTTAAATATTGTCTTCCTATCAGGAAATAGCATGTATAATTTATTCAAGTTTTGTTGCATATATATTAGCAATGTATAATATTGCCTATTCTTTAGTTGTAAAAGCTATTTTTGAACTATATACTAAATGTTTTTTGGGGTACACATGAAAGTACTCAATTTGTGTATATTTATCTTTTGTCCAAGATCCACTCAACATCGTTATGAATTTTAAATTTTTCAGTTAGTTGTTCTAAACAATCTAACAGAATAATTTGATTGCCAATATTGATATCCTTTTATTCTTAGTTTTTAAAAGCTGCTTTTGGTCTTTTTTTTTATTTGTTTGATTGGTTTTGTTTTTACAATCAGAAATAGAACTTAAATTTGATCAAATAATTTTCAGGTTTATTAAAAGACTCATTTTAAAATGTGTCCTATTGATGTTTTAGGACATTTCTGAATGTAAAAGGAACCATCCCTGGTTCATCATAATTATGGGTTGAATCGTGTCCCCCGGAAAGATATGTTAAAGTCCTAACCCCCAGTATCTCAAAAGGTGACTTGTTTTAGAAATAGGGTCTTTGCAGATGTAATTAATGAAGATGAGGTCCTGCTGGAGTAGGGGGGGACCCTAATCAAATACAATGGTATTATTATAAGATAATGAGATAATAGAAGAGAAGAATACCATTTGGCCACAGAGGCAGGGATTGGATTTAGAAGGCAGCAAACCAAGGAATGCCAAAGATTCCTGGTGTTGTCAGAAACTAAGAGAAAGCATGGAACAGATTTTCTCCTATAGCCTTGAAAGAGCACGGACATCTTGATTTTGGACTTCTGGCTTTCAGAACTGAGAGACAATAAATTTCCCTTGTTTAAAGACATTAAGTTTATGGTACTCTGTTAAGGGAACCCTAGGAAACTAATATATCATGTTTAGATTGACTTTAAAGATTTGGCATTATAAAATATGTGATGTTATAGAGTATCTCTTCCTGTGTTTCTAGATTGTCAAAATAGCTTCTATAAAAAATAATTTAAATATTGCTAAAACTCAGCTCTAATATACACAATAATTGTCCATGACCTCATATTCTAATATAAGCATGTATAATTGTGTAATTTTAAATATTTCAAACATCATAAGTCTGTTATACATTTAATTATTCAACAACTCCTTTTCTCATTCTACCCCAGGGTAGAAGAGCTGAACCCCAATTGAAGCCCAGGGTCTCTGTGTTGAGCAACATGGGGAAATAGAAAGAATAAGAAATATGAGTAAATATAAAACAGTGAAAGAAATATTATATTGCTTTTTAGACCCTCTGGTGATAAAGTTAGTGAAAATATAGTAATAAAACTCATATAAGCATACAAATAATACAAGTCTGTTTATGGTAAAAATTACATGAATACTACAAACTACTGGAGACTGTGAAACAAAGGTACAACTATTACTTCTGTATCTATAATCAAGGGAACCTTTATGAAAGTGATGGCATTTGGGCAGCATCTTATCAAATGGGTGGAATTTTTCTAAATAGATGTAGGAAAACAGTATATTCCAGGTGAGAAAACATTTGAGGGAAGGATGTTTTGGAGCACATCAAAGAAAAAAGGAAAATAATTTGGGAGGAAACATGGGTGTGATGGTTAATTTAATGTGTCAGCTTGACTTGGCCAGTACCAGATATTTGGCAACAAATTATTCTGGATGTTTCTGTAATGGTGCTTTCAGATGAAGCTAACACTTAAATCAGTGGACTTTGAGCAAAGCAGGGTCTCTCCAGAATGTAGGTGGGCCTCGTGCAATCAGGTGAAGACCCAAATGGAACAAAAGACTGGCTTCCACTGAGCAAGAAAGAATTCTGCCAGCAAAATGGCTTCAGGCTGGAATTGTAAGATCAGCTCTTCCCACATATTATGCACTGAGTTGTGTCCCCTCAAAATGTATATTTTTAAGCCTTTATTCCCTAATGTGACTGTATTTGGAGATAAGACTTTTAGGAGTTAATTAAAGTAATTTTAGGAGGTAATTAAGGTAATGAAAGTCTTAACCAAATGGTGGCAAAGGAAATGAAAAGGTGAGAGGAATGTTCTGAAGTTGGAATGAAGGACTCTGTGACAATTGATTACGGGAAGAAATGGGAGTAGTAATTAAGTCAAGAATGCTTTCTGCTCAAGTGATTTCATACCTTTAAAAATGCTATTCCTTTTGATAGAGAAACTCTTTCCTCACACCTCTTTTTGCTGATAAACTAACAAAGTTCAAAACCAAATTCAGTGATCCTTTCTTTTAAGATATCCAGATTGAGTTTAACAGCATCTTCTGACCATGCAGATTAGTATCTTATTAGATGTATTATGTACTTCCTAAGCATGCTTTTCATACCATAACCAGGGAATTTATCATCTATTTTTCCATGTCTGGTTAATTGCCAAATTCTCCCCTTACAGTAAGGTTCAAAGTTCATCTGGTTTTTGTATCCTCCATAGTAACTCGGCTCCAGACATAAAATAATAAAATAACATAAGACAGACTGACATGTAGAAATTATTGAATGCATGAGAGAATGATAGTATCATTAACATAAAATAAGTAATTTAGTAGTAAGAGTTAATTTGATAGAAATTCTGAATTTGGTTTTATTTTGTAGACTCTGACATGATGGTGAAATATGTGGTACAAATATCTAGTCATGACATTAAACTTAAAAAAAAATCCACATACACATAGCAATAAAAAAAGGTCTGGAATTCCAAATGGATACAGTTACTGAGACAATATTTTAAGAGTTATTTATTTCAAAATGATGATTGAAACAGGATAGTACATGATTATGATAGATAAATGGGAGAAAAGTGTAGATGATCAAAGAAATAGCCTTAATCAGTACCTACACTGAGTCAGGGATAAAAATCTTCTAGCTGTGATAAGGAAGGCTGGAGAATGACTGGACAATCAGAATCAAACATCAAAGAAGTTGAGAGGAAAAGTATTTCAGAGTCTGGGAGAGCATTTTAAAATGTTAATACTACAGAGGCACGTGGTGGCTCAGTCAGTTAAGCATATGCATTCGGCTCAGGTCATGATCTCAGGGTCCTGGGATCAAGCCCAGCATTGGGCTCCCTGCTCAGCAGGGAGCCTGCTTCTCCCTCTCCCTCTGCCTGCTGCTCTGCCTACTTGTGCTCTCTCTCTCTCTCTATCAAATAAATAAATAAATAAAATCTTTAAAAAAATAAAGTGTTAATACTGTAGATTTAACTGAAAAAAAAAAACAACAACAGAAAACAAAACACCACTCTGCATTTGAAATTTAAGGGTCAGGGGTAAACCTTGAAAGATCTTTCGTTTTCTTTCTTTCTTTCTTTCTTTCTTTCTTTCTTTCTTTCTTTCTTTCTTTCTTTCTTTCTTTCTTTCTTCTTTCTTTCTTTCTTTCTTTCTTTCTTTCTTTCTTTCTTTCTCTTTCTTTCTTCTTTCTTTCTTTCTTTCTTTCTTTCTTTCTTTCTTTCTTTCTTCTTTCTTTTTTGTAGAGTGTACTTTTTATGCTCTGGTAGAGTGTATTGTACTTTCTCTTTTGGTGAAGTTTTTAAATAAAGTTGCTTTTTTTAAAAAAAAGTAACAATTTTTTATTACAAAAATAATGTAATCACATAACAGAAGATATAGAATGCAGGAAATGGAAAAATATTCCTAATTCTATAACTCAAAAACTGGTATGTGTGTATATGTGTGTGTGTGTGTGTGTGTGTGTGTGTGTGTATTTATTTATTTATTTATTTATTTATTTATTTATTTATTTATTTTTCCAGCTCCATTTATTTGATTCCTTCAGGTCCCATAGCCTTTTAATCATTCAAACCATATTGTGGCAGCAGAACCTAATGTGATCCTCCAGTTATCCCCCACTCCTGGTGTTTACACCTTTGTATAATTCCCTCCCCTTGAATGTGGGCAGGACTAGTGACTTTCTTATAACAATAGAATTTAGCAAAAGTGAGAAAATGCCACTTTCACGATTCTGTTCTGTTACATAGAAATGTGTAAAGATGTCACTCTTGTGATTACATTATAGTATATAATATTCTATCCTAGCAGACGGGAGCTGGAGACTCTTTTTGCAGCCATGTTGGAGAAGCTCACTATGAGTGTTCTCTAAGAACTATGGGCAGCCTCTAGGACCTGTGAACATACTCCAACCAATAGCCAGTAAAAAAGCCAGGGCCCTCAGTCATACAGAAGCAAGGAAACAAATTCTGTCATCACCCTGAATGAGCTTGGAGATGGGTTCTTCTCCAGTTGAGCTGCAAGATGAGAATGAAGCCCAGTTGACACCTTGATTACAGTCTGTGACACTCAGGACATAGATATAAAATTTTCCTAAAAATTATTTTCTAATGATTAATTCACTATTTTTGCAAACAATGAAGTCCCTATTCATTATGGCAGCGATAATAATATGTGTTTACTAAACCTAATTTCATGCCCTTCCTGGAAACAGAGGAAGGTTAAATTCATGTGATTGAGCTGTGGCTAATTGAATGTGGATAGAATTGATGTACACCATCTCTGGACATAACTCCTTAAATATTTCATACCATCTTTACTCTCTCTCTTTCCTTCTCTGCTAAGTAGATACAAAGGATCCCAATCTACTTCAATGGAAGAGGTAACTCAATGCATTGGTGGAGTCATTAGAAGAAAGGAGCTGGGGTCCCTGTGTAGCTGTGTGAAGTAGAGCCTTAATAATCCATATGAGTGAGCTATAAACTGTGCTTTGTTAAGATATTAGGACTTGTAATTGTTATCAGAGAAATTAGGCTAAACTACCTAATAAGTTCACTCTGGAGATTTGCAAAATATGTATTACATATATATATAGAGATTACATATATTAATATAATATTACATGTAAATATAATATTCTAGTGAATATATATCTGGTAGATACCTTAAAATAATTCCTATACTGTTATTTCATATAGAGTACCTTAAATATAATGGAGTTGTCCATGTTAGAAATCATTTTATAAGAGAAGGAGTATTTTCTAAGAAAGTTCTGTTTATAATCTTGTCTTTTACTGAACCACAAGGACAGGTTAGCCTTAGTGATATTTACCGTGTCCATCATCTTTTTTTTTTCATCATCTTTTCTATTTTTCTTTCTGCTTTGATACCTTCATAAGAGTGTTTGAATGTTGCAGGTTGTCAATTCCGAGCTTTAGAGAAATTTCATACCTTATGATAGTGATTGAGACATTGCTCTCAACTTTGAGTGTTTCAGGATCCAGGCTGAGTGTTTTAACTATTTTAACCATTTTAAGCCTTGTTCTTTCAATTAGTGATAAATAATATGCAAAATAAATCTAATGCAAAATCTTCCGGGTAACAATTACTTTTTCTATTATTAATGCAAATAATTTCATGTTCATATTTTAACAGATGTTTTTTACTGATGTAAACCAATAGGATGCCTAAGTTATCATGAGAGAAGTTCAGATATTTTCTTAAGTTCAGAGATTGACGTATTTGGAGAAACTTTTCTCTTAGACTCTGCAGAGATAATTTCCTATATTATGAGGTAGTAAGTCTTGCCTTGGTGTCAATTAACCATCACCTCAGTAACATGTGAAGCAGGATGTTGAATTAGAAATACTGAGGGACACAGCAAGTTATAAGAGATTTCATACATCATATTACAAGTCAGAACATGAAGCACATTTCCAAAAGGAAGGCAAAGGTTTGTTTCACCACTCTTGGTCTTTCACCCACATCAAAGAGTACCAATCACAGAACCAATGCAATGGAAATGAAGAGAGGATCGGTGAGGAGGAATTCTTTGGAGATATCTGTGCTGTGATGACTCTCTCCCTCCACAAAGAAGCTAGTAGTGGAAATGCTTACCTTTTTACATCAGGTCAAGGCAGCAGACCTTCAGTATTAGAATGCTTGATGTATATCTACTGCAGTGATGAGGACACAGTGGACTATTGTCTAACTCATGTGTTAAAAAAAATCCAGAAGGCAGAAATGGACTGACACATTTTGGTAGTGCTCACTACCAGAGTAGTGGGGGAAAATGAGTGTTTTCCACTGATTAAATATGAGTTATGTGAGAGAACTGGCTCATAATCACCTTAAATTATGCCCAAAAATGTCATTTGGAGGAGTGATGGGATCCTGGCAATAAGACTCTTGTGATGTTGGTATGGGGCATCCATTAGAAACAAAATTCATCACCTTATGGAAAATACACTAAAATGATTCTAGTGATAGGAACAACGAAGTATTCGAGAAAATGAATCGTAACCTAGAACAATCATAACATAGAATTATACAGAATATTTAGGGCTGACAAAGCAATGGTTAAAACTTTTTGTTGTTTAATGTACAGAGACACTTTCTAGGCATAGGAAGAAGGATGAAAGAATAAGAATGGAATTTAAGTACTTCTAATTTAGTGGAAGATGAATGTGCTTATGCAAAAAGTAAGAGACAGAAAACATACTATTGGTAAGGCAAAGATATATGGGATGTCTATAAATCATATGTACAATTACATCAGGTTGCTATTTTAAATAAAATAAAGAGTAAGAGGGGAAAAAAAGTAAAAACTGATCCATGAAACCTATCAGTTTAGAACATTTACCAGACTCGGAGAACATTAAGCCATCCCACAAACACTCTAAGTACAGCAAGAACTTCTATGCTCACACTTTTTAGCTGTTCTCTTGGTTTGTCTCCAGAAAAGCCAGAAATTGAAGTGAACCAGAGAGAAGAGAAAGGATGGAGGCTTTAACTGAGAAAAAATAAAAGAAGCACCTTATCTCCCTTCTTTTGTTTCCATTAGCAGAAATGCCTTCCACGTGAGAGAGGTTTTAACTTTAAAGTGATTTCAAAGTTTGTATTGTGACATAGGACTGGACACTTTTAACAACTGACCCAAGGTCATGTTAATGAGTTAAAGTAATAGCAGGACTTTTTGCTATATCAGATTAAACCAAAAATCATGGATATGACCTACTTTTTATCTAGGCCAAGTCTACCCTGGTAGGTAGACTCAAAAGGACTATGAGGTTTAAAACTAAATTTTTTTTATTATTCCTCCAACAAGTATTATGAGTTTATTGTGTGTGTCCATGTAGATCTGTCTACCTGTTACTACTGCATACAGTAATTCTATTCTACATTAGATTTTCCCAGAATATTAATTCACAAACTGTACAATTACATGATATAAAAGGAAGCTATATGTATGAAATTAACAAATCTCTAATTTAAAGTATTTCAAAGTACCATGCTCTTTGTTCTTGTTTGAAAGCTAACTCATTATTCTACTGATAGCTGAAGCTTCATTGTGTTAGATCATGAAATGTAAGTATTAGTTTAAAACATTTGTGTCAGTATTTTTCATAAACTCTTATCAAACTGGTGAAAGAGACCAATGGAAGGAAAAGTATGTGAAGGGTGTTGGGTTGAATTTAATTTCTGTAGAAGGATCTGAAATTTTAATTAAATTGTTAGAAGTAGATTTGGAGAGGTATGATAGAAGGGGCAAGTTCTGGTCATATATTCAAATCTGATTAGTTATGTTAATATAAATGAAGTTAGAAATTAATGTGCGAGAGCAAATACATGACAGCTCCACCCATAGGAAAAAAAATGAAGAAGGTATTTTCCAGTAGCAACTGTGTTATTATAGAAAGTCTTTTAGTTCGAAGACTGATTTTGAAACATTTTCTTCCAACATGACAATGCTTTGTTCTACTTCATAATTTCACTAAAATTATATAGCTGTCACAAAGTCATGGTCTGTGAACTGTAGTAATGTGTACTGAGAGTACTTTGTCATCTTCTTACCATTAGCAATCATTATGGCTGATTTTTTTCACAAGTAACATCACTTAAGATTTCAAAAATTCATAGGGCTATCTGAGAAGACTTATATGATACTAATAATTCCAGTGCCTAAGGATTTGATCTTTTTATGATCCATTTTAAACCATTAACTATTATACATACATAAACACACGTGTGTGTATATGAATATGCACATATACACACAACGTATATGTATTTATATATTTACATATGTGCATATATATGTAAATACACATATGTATGTGTATGTATATGTAGATGTGTGTGTCTGTGTGTGTGTGTATTTGCCAAATGTTTAGCTTTGACTAAAAACTCTCTAAGTTCTAGATATTATGTATGTCTATTCTAACTACTTACTAGATATTTGGGCCTGGAATTTCTACTTAATCCTCAAACTCAGCTTGTTCAAAACAGAACACCTCATCATTTCCAGCTTATCTTTTCCCCCATAATTTCCTAATCTAACAAGTCGCAAGCTTCCTACAAACTTTCCATTACATCAAATGCCACCGTCTTGTTCCTCATCAGCATCCAATCAGATTTACATCCGCATAATCTCTTCTTCATTGCAATATCATTGTTCTCATAGATTCTGAAATAGTCTCTGAATAGTTCTTCCTGCTGCCCTTCTAGAATTCCAGGCCACCTGAATCAGACCAGGCCACTAAAAGTTAGCCAATATTTAAGACTGGTGAGACTAGGAACTTGGATAGGCTTATGTTATACTGACCAATTAAAGCCAATGTACAACCAAGTGGATACCACTCCCAGTGTCTAACTTGTTCCCTATTAAAGCAGAAATAAATTTCAGAGGCCAAGGCATAAAGAGAAGTAAATCAGGTTGAAAGCTAAGATTAGTAGTTGGGATATATAATGAAAGCATAAGACAACAGACATAATTGAGTATAATTACAGTAGGTCTAAAGTGTGACTCGAGAGATCTACTTAATTACACGAGGAACAATAAGAAAGGTGATGCACGTTCTGTACCCTACAAAGTGTTAGGTCTAAGGAAATGCGTGAAAAAGGCAAGAGGTGAAAGAAAAAAGTATGCTGATAATGATTTTATGATATACAACAAATAATTTTAAAACTGTTGAGCTGAAATAATAATAAATACATACATTTTAATATAATCTCTTTCCTTTTGTCTCTAAACACAACTTTCAAATCTTTATACCAAAAGCTATAAATTGTGATGCTAAAACATGTATTATTCCATTCGATTCTAAGCAATTCTAGAATAAATATATTATTTACATGTTAGAATTTATACAACTGAGGCCCAAGATCACATAAACTGTAAGTGACTGATAAGTTTAGGTTTTGAACCATAGTTTTGTATAATGAACTTCATCAAGTCACTTAACTACTAAAATAGATCAGTACTTCTCAGCTAGAGAGACTTTGCAATAGACTTTGAAATCATTTGGCAATATCTGGAGATACTTTTAGTTGTCACAACCGGGAAAAGGGGAGTTTGCTACTGACATCTAGTGGGTAGAGGCCAGAGATGTAAGTAAATATTCTACAATGCATAGGACCGCCTTTCACAATCATCCGACCAATATTCATTAGTGCTGAGGTTGAGAAGCAGTGGAACAGCTGTATGTTGTCCTGTTACTACAATAAGAAATAGAAGATAACAGAGGGTAATATAAGCCTTATAAATTGGGAGGTGTATAGAAGAAATAGGAAAAAAAATGTTACCAACTTTGTAATAATAAGATGAAAATTAAGTTCAATAAAAGTTTACTTATGCTTTATCTATGATAAAAGTTTTGTTATATAAATGAAGAGATCAAACAGAATCACATGAAAAATTTTTGCCTTCACAACATAATAAATGTGATTTCAATCATTTTAGAAAGAACATTTACAAAAACACTGTGATTTGAGCTGGTATTTTGTTTTGGGGCATCTAAGGACCATATAGACCCTATCAATTGTAAGACACATCGCCCATTTCCTGGATGCTCAGTGAAAAAATAGAAATGTTTATTAAACTGAACATTTAAAAAGACAAATACAGTAGAGCATTTGTTTCCATATAATTGCGGGCTGTTTTCATTTTTTTTTTTAAGGATTTTATTTATTTATTTGAGACAGAGAGAGAGTGAGCAAGAGA
This sequence comes from Ursus americanus, assembly GCF_024610735.1. NCBI lineage: Eukaryota > Metazoa > Chordata > Mammalia > Carnivora > Ursidae > Ursus > Ursus americanus. The sequence continues at coordinate 32,426,831 of NC_142143.1, forward strand.
GAGAACAGGCCTGGGCGGGGGGTGTGGGGGAGGAAGAGATAGAGGAAGAAGCGGACTTCTTGCTGAGCAGGGAGCCCAATGCGGGCCTCAATCCCAGGACCCTGAGATCATGACCTGAGCCAAAGGCAGACGCTTAACCAACCGAGCCACCCAGGGGACCCAACGTTTTCATTTTTAATATCATAAAATGTAAATCTCTTGCTTATTCAGTCTAAATCATCTTCTGCATCACTGCTACAAGTGTGCACACCGTCAGGGGACTGCTGCTCATAGTCTTTGTTCATGACTTTAAAATTATTTGCATCTTAAAAAACTGACTCTCATCTTACAGCATATTAAAAAATTCTAGGGGCACCTGGCTGGCCCACGTGACTAATGATCTCTGGGTTGTGAGTTCAAGCCCCACGTTGGGGGTAGAGATGACTTAAATAAATAAAAACTTTAAAAAAATTCCATAATGTTATGTGTGTTTCCTCTTTTATGAACCCCTTCCCCTTTCGTTTTTTTTTTTTTTTTTTTTCAACACTGGAAGTTAACCAGTTTCTTTTAGAAAATCATCTGGAAGCTTCTGATAGACATTTCTTCTATGCCTGAGTGATAGCTATTTGTGACATGTTGACGAATCTTCTAACTTTTCAACCTTTGTAAATTCTCTGGTGGTCTGAAGGGGCTTGGCTATTTCTGCTCCCTAAACCAATTTGCTGGGCTTGTGACAGAGAATTATTGGTATACACAATAATTTTTGTTTTAAGAATGCACCACAGTATAATCTATGGAATAAATTTGCAGGGACAATCAGGAATTCAAACAAAATTTAAATTAAGATTTGCCACCTTTGCAAATAATTCAGCTAAGGACAATTGGATGAATATAGGTCTTTAGTGTTGTCCTCTCCTAATTCATTTATAGACACACACATGCACACACACACACACACACACACAGAATAACTATCACTATTGACTTCTTAGCCTATAGATAGGCTGGTGTCATACTCTGATTGCATTTTCAAAAATATTTAAAAATTAAAAATAGTGGATCTAAAAATTACAAGTAAGTTTCCTTATCTTTTCATTAAATTAAAATAATTTTAAAAAACAAAATTTTGTTGATTGGAATAATTACTTACATATTCTTCAAAATAAACTGTAGCCTTAAATCAAAGATACAATTTATACTCAGCATTAAAATTATTCCAAAATAATATGTATTTTTACTCTAAGAGAAGCACACATCTGTTAAAAAATAAAATAAACCATCAAAGTTATACAACCTTGCTTCAAATTATGTAAATGATATAAATAATGAATTGATAACTACATTTAGATAATAATTAAAACTTATTAAATTTTTCTGGTTCGGGTTTCTTTGGGAAAATTAAAATTAGTCTGAGAACCATGTTAACAAATTGACACAAGATTTGCACATTTCCAAAATGTTCTCTCTGTTGTTTTTCATAATATTGTTAGAAGTAAGCTGATAAGACTTTTTCCAAATTTTTTCTCATGAGCTTTTTTTATTGCTGAGCTGCAAGATTGCTTTTCTTGGTTGCCATTAGCAACAGGGACAGTTACTATAGCATCAACCTGATAATTATGTGTTTTTAAGAGATACTGGCAAATGCATGAGTGACTAATTATTTAAAGTTATTTAAATTATACCTTTATAAGGTTATTAATGGTTATGCTTTTGATATATGTATTTTTGACATATTTAGCATATGAAAGACATGTAAAACTATTAAGTGAGTCATAAAATCTATACATACATGCTTTGAAGACGAATGTATACATACCTAGGAATATATAAATAATTGGATGATTTTAGTGTTATATGATCCTAAGAATATACTGTCAATAACAGTTGACCTTGTAAAAACACAGTCTCTCCTTCTAGGCCAAATTGATTTAGAAAAATAGATTAATATAAATACCTTAAAAGAAAAAGTTCTGCCTTATCTGATTTATAAACACAATTTAAACTTTATCTTTTTTTTAATTTAAACTTTAAGCCACATTGTCACCACAAAGCTTCTATAATCACAATTTATCATCTTGCCTTATTTTACTACTTTTTTGTAGTTCCTTATAGGCAGGACATACAGAAATGAGAATTATTTGAGGACAGAAAATGTAATATAGTTAGGAAACACCTTCTGCATTGTTAAGAAGAACTTCAGGACACGAGAAATTTGATGACTAACAATCTAAATTTTCTTTAGCCCATCCGTGTATTTCCAATAAACTAAGCTCTCTTTATATCAGACCCACCCAAGAAGTGTGGGCAGGAGGAAGATAGTCTATTTATTTGTGTGGTATACAAGATGACTATGCTAATGAGCTACCTCTATCTTCCTTCACCATTAATTATAGGGAAGAAGACTAAATTACCTGAAAATTATTGCTCTCTTGTTAGATGAGGCTGATGGTAAGTTGTGTGGTGATGCTTCTTCCTGGACTATGACAAGAGTCCCCAGAGCAGATTGGTATGCCCGGTGTCTCTCGGATATGAGAAATGGAATGCCAGCTATACAGTCTACATTTTCGTCCAGGACTCAGACCATTTAGGGTATCTCTTAGAGATATATAATACATTTCTGGCTAGTGGTATATTAAATCTCATCCAAAATTATCCTCTCTCCTCACTCTGACTCTCATGGACTCAGCAATGTGACTTACTTTATCCAACAGAATTTTAGCAGAAGTGATACAAGCAAAGGTTTGAAATTGTTTGTATCATTGATGTCCCTCTCTTGCAAATATACCATCACAGCAAGAATATGCTCAGCAAGCTTGCAGAAGAAGGAAGATTAGTGTAGCAAAGTCTAGCTAGGTCTGCTTATCTTCAGTTAGCCTCCAGACTGTGGGAAAATAAAACATTGTTTAACTCATTCAGTTTGGGGGTGGTTTGTTCAGTAGTGTATCATACACGTACATGTGTGTGTCTGTGTGTGTGTGACCATACCAAGTGATAGTGTTGGAAGTGATTTGAGAACTTATAAAACAAAAAAATATGAGAGGAGATTATAGAATAATTTATATATCAATGACCATAAAATCATTAAATATATTTAATTTCCAATGTTGCGGGCAAAGGAACATGGTAGGAAGGGCGAGATATGCTTAAAGGGAGAAAGCAAGAATTCATTGATGAGAATGGAGTTCTGAGTAATGCAGGACAATCTTAGAGACAATACTTAATTTGAAAACTATCTGTTTTTTATATTTAAGAGCAACCTATAATGTCACTTCAACATCACCAGAGATCTTTGTAATGGTCATGATTGCAAGAGTAATCTTTTTGGATGTCTTTATGTAGAGTGGCCTATGGTAAGGTAGAAAGAACTTGTATTTGGAACTATATAGAAAAATTAAATTTGAAGCTGTCCAATTATCTACCTATGCATTTTTTGAATATCAGTATTCCCATTCATAAAATAAGAATAATAATTTCTTAATATATTGTTGTTGAGATTAGTGAGATATGCTGGGATCTTTCTCAATAAATAGTGGATATTGCTTTTATTATTCCGGAGGCTATACTTAGCCCATAGAGAATCTTCAGTGAATGGTAGTGATGGTATTATTGTTGTTGTTAGGAAAGAAATAACTATAGCAGTAACAATGTTGTAGATGTAAATAGTGTATTTGAGTTTGAATGAAGAATGATCCAGAAGTCAAAGTGAATGATGGCAAGACTTTTCCACAGTAGTGTACTTGCTCTGATTACAAACAAAAACATAGTATAAAAAGAAAGAAAAAAATTACATTTTATTAGAAAACAATCTAGACTTATCATGGGGACACAAGACAAGATCAATAAAGCAGCCAGATAATAAAATTTTAAGCCTCTCATTTTAAACAACTCTGGGTTGTTTTCTCCAGCAACACAGGGAAGTAGAAATGATAGAACTATAGTTTCATAATGCTCACTTAGTAATTGTGCTATATATAATAGCTATTGATCAAATTGTATATGTTTCACATTCACACATGGTCCAGACCTTATTTAAAATTATGTTATTATGAAACTGCTGAATCAGATGACTCTTCATTTATATGCACAGACATATAGTACGGACAATACACTAATTATAGCTGCCATTCATATAGTACTCACTATGAACTAGGAACTGAGCTAAGAGCTTTACATAGCTTATTTAGCTTATTTCTTATAAACTCTGCATTTTATAAAGGGGAAAAGTGAGGTTGTCAAACAGTAAGTAATTTCTTTGTCATAGAACTCTTAGGTAAAGGAGGCAAGATTTGAATTAGATTTGTATCTTTTTAAAGTCTGTGCTTGTAAGTACCGGCATTTGTAGTGTTTACCCAAGAGATGAGGTTTGAACATAAACAATGCCTATTCCTTTCTCTATCCTTGTGCCTCCTGGATTTTGTTATTGCACAAATTCACCTAAGAAGCTATAAATAAGGGTAATGGACATATATCCAGAGAAAGTTGAACAGGGAAAGAATCTCTTGTAACAATGTGTACTTGGACAATTGGGAACTCCAACTGTGCCTTTCAACAGTATCCTGATGCCATATATCATCTGTTCTTTCTTGGAACATATTGCCCTCTTTTTTTATTACACTTCTCATTTTAAAAATTTCTTTCATTTAATATATGTTCTCTCTTTCACTGGGGCAAATTTACTCCAATTACAGAGATATATCCCTCTCTTTCAGACCTTTCCATAAGCCTGATAATTTTTCTCAAACATATTAATGATGGCTCAATGTCTCTGAGATGGACTACCATATCAAAACTTTTATAGATCTCTGTACAGTTCTTCAAGGAGCTAAATACTGAACTTACTGGAATTTCTTTATGCTAAGATGGGACTCAGAATTAGTCTATTCATGTAATGAAAACACTGGCAAAAACTGTCAAAGTCAACTGTTTTAGAGCTCTGTTGCAAAAGCTTGCAACAATCTAAGGACATTTTTTCAAGGTAAATGGCTTAATCTAGGCAAGTACAACAAATCATGCAGTGTTTGTAACTTGCCCTATTCCCATTCCGCTTCCCCTAGCTTTCTAGTAGCCTTGGAAACCACAGCTGCACAACCAGTGAACTCAAGCAGTCTAGCATCAATTAGAGAGCAAAGAACAGGATTGGAGTTCCTTGAAAGCCCCATTTCCAGCGAATTGTCACTATTGACCTATCTGCAGTTCCCTGAAAAATTGTATTCATAGTTCATGTCTCCATTTGACTTAATTGAGACCTCACCCAGGATGAACAACTTTCCCTTTGGGCATTTAGGAAAAACAATTAGTGACAATTCTTTAACATTGCAGCTGCCCTTGGCAGCAATAAAAGTTGGGGCAAACAAGTTGACTAGTAAGCTTAAGAGCAAAAGCTGATAGATGAGATATCTGTAGCAGATTCTGAAAAGTGAAAAATATACTTCTGGGAATCTAGATTTTAAGATAAAAATTATTATTAACAATTACTAACCAAAGATCCCCAAAATATATGAAACGGAAACTTACAGAATTAAGGGGATAAGTAGAAAATTTAAGAATAATAACTTGAATTTTCAATACCCCACTTTCAGTAGTGAAAAGAATTTAAGAGACATCTATAGAACATTCCATCCAATAAAAAGCAAAATTTCTTTAATATTGCACAAGCACCATTCTCCAGATTATTCAAAAGTCTCAAATAAAAGAGTAGAACCTACATAAAGTATGTTATATAACCATAATAGAATGATGTTAGAAATCAGTAACAGAAGGAAATTTGGTAAAGTCACAAATATGTGGAAATTAGACCAACCCACTCCTAAATAACCAATGGGTCAAAGAAGAAATCACAAGGAAAATTAGAAGATATTTTGAGATGACCAAAAATGAACATAAAACATACAAAAATACATAGAGTGCAGCTAAAGCAGTGTTTTGAGAAATAATTGTAGCTAAGAATCCCATATTTGAAAAGAAGAAAATCAGTGTCCTTCTTAAGAGTAAGATCAGGGCAACAGAGTAAACAAATGGAAGAGTGAAAATTTAAGAAATGGGTGAGGTCATAGATTGTGGGATGTAAGGAATTTAAAGCTTATTCCAACTGTGATAGACGCCATTAAAGGGTTTAAAGCAGGCTGGAGGTGGAAGAAGATAAGGCAAATGATGTCATGTTTTGTGGGATATAACCAAGTTACATGATTTAAAAGTTACTCTAGTGACCGAGTAGACATAGGGTGAGAGTAGAAATAAAGAGACCAGTTGTGATGCTATTGTAGTAGCCAAGGTGAAAAATGATAGTGTTCGGACTAAGTAAATGGCAGAAATGAGAAGTGGTCAGAATTGGCCTACTTGCTGATGTGTCAGATGAGGGATGATAAGAAAGGGATAATGATTCCTAGGTTTAGGACTTAAGCACAAACTGCCAAATTGAGTGGAAAAATTGAGGGTAGAGTTTTGGAGAGAACATTAAGATGTTTAGAATTATTCCAGTGGAGTTATCAATTAAGACGTTATTTTAGTAGTCTGGGCTAGACATGATGATGGCTAAGTCCAGAACTTAGATGGGTACCAAAATTCTGGAAGTTGCATAATGAGAGAAAGAAAAAAAAAATTCTTAATGCTGACTTAATTCCTGGCTAAAGAAAATCCATTTTTATAACTTATATTCGGAAAAGGGAAATGGACTGGGTAACTGTCTCCCTAGAGAGTTAAATCCTTGAGAGAAAAGCACTGTGAGTTGTTTATTTCTGTGACTTTTGTGTTCAGTGTAGAACATATGAAATAATAAGCTTCAAACACTCATTGCCGAATAATTTAAATGAACACGAGGGTATAAATTCATATTTATTATGATTGCCAAAGAAGGAGCTTTCTTTGCATATTTTTTATATAATTTCATGTGCAATTCAATGCAATAAAACTGCTTTCTAATAACCTTTTACTGTTTTTCTGCATTGAAATTTAATTTGGATTTATAAAGATAGGAAACTTGCAGTCTGCAAGAATACCAGAATATTTATACGCAGAGGCCAGAAAACATCATAGCTGACAGTCATACATTTTGCTTCCTCCCTTTTATGTCTACTAAGAGTGGTTGACCCCCAGAAACTCGGGAGTGTTAATACTTATGTGACTATTTCCCTTCCATGCTGTTTAGGAGATACAGTAGACAGAAAACTCCCAGGATTCATAGTTATAGACATAATAGTCAAATAGTATGTCCTGCTGTAATCCACGGCTAATGAACTCTAATAATAAAAATAATGTTAAAACGTATAAAGGCAAATCTACTTGTAGGAGAGAAAAACTTAAAAAAAAATTAGAATATGTGTTAAGAACAAGGAAGTTCACTTGAGGTTGTAGCTTCTTCCTCTGGAAACACAACAATGTGCTTGAAAAATTCTTTTCAACTTGTTATTCAGTACACTGTTTTGATTTGTAAATAAAAGCCAAGGAGGAAACCTCAAGTAAAGTCTGATTTTCCCAGAATAATCAGATATCATTCATTGTCTGAAAAATAATACCCACGTAAAACATCTACAAAGCTGAGGCTGAAGTAACTATTATTTTTGTTACTTTTTGAAGTGAATGCCTAGACAAATGTAGTAGGTTATCAAAATAGGACCTGTGAGTCTGTTAAAACCCCTGGGAAAGGAAAAACTTGGAACAAATTGGTATTTTTTTTATCTCAAGATTTCTGTAATAGAGACGAACATTCTGATTTTTTTTTTTTAAGGTACATGACACCAAGCTGAATATCGCCACTTTGAGCTCACGCAGTCAAATATTACTGGATTCTTTGTGACCTTCTTCAGCTTTGTGTCCTACAGCTCACATTCACTATTTGCTATGTGCCGGGCAGGTCTACATGTTGTTGCATTTCTTCCACGGATCCTTGACTGATGAATCGTAATCATCCCCATTTCACAGATGTAGGAAATGCAGCCAGAGAGGTCAAATATCACGCACATGCTCACACAGTGAGGTCAGGTCAGAATTCCTGTGCAGGTTTGTGTGTCTGACTGAAAAAAAAAATGCTCTTTTTGTTGCTTGACACTGTCTTAAAATATTTTTAACCTTGATTGAAGGCTTATCATGTTATCCTCAGCAGCAATAAGAACTGAATTTTATTCCAGAATTCATTACTCTTCCCAGATCCTTAACACCCACCCCTTCACCACACTCTGGGCAGAGGAGCAAGGATCAGTCTCACTCTAGGCTCACACCGAGATCAAATCCTTCTCTCAACCTCCCCCCTACATCACCTCAAGTGACCTGGCATCTCCAATCATTCCCTCCTCCTTAGTTTTCTTATACCCAACTTATCTGCCACTCACCTGTGAGGGTTGTCTCTGACGTCAGCAGTGACTTCTCTGTCCCTAAGACCAATGTCTTATATCATTCATCATGTTCTGCCTTCATTTTAATTCTTCCAGAAGATCCTGAGGCAGATTTGAATTTAGGACACAAGAGGTTTGTTTCGTAAATGATTCCAGGAAATACTACGAGGGCCAGGATGAAAGAGAAACAGGCAATAAAGCTTTGTTGTCAGGCAAGTTTCTCCCGAGAATAGCTTCAAGTTAACAATGCCAGGAAAGTGCCATAGCCAGTGTGGAAGATGTGCCTCAGTTATCTTGCTCAAGGCACCAGGGAGTGGAGTCCTTGCGCACTCAGTCACATTCATTGGTTGAGGGCTGCTGGAGTTGACAGGAAATTCTCTGATAAGATTAGCCTGTGGTGTGAATAAGCAGGTTTTAATTCTCAGGCAGAGTCATAGTGGTGCTGGAAGCTGGAATTTGGGCAGCCATGCACTGTTCTGGTTAACGTGAGGGGGTGTGGGTACTCACGTCATCGTATGCTACCTACAAACATTTACTGTGTTGGCAACTGATGATTTTCTTTTCACAAAAACCTTCTGTGTCCCTTTCTACTTCTCTACTCACTCCTTTATTTTTGTATCTATATTCTTTTTTTTATTGCTACCACTTAAATGTAAACATTTCCTAAGAATCTATTCATGATTCTTCTCATTTCAACTCCTACCCGTGGCAATCTCACTGTTCTATTATTCAGTGCAGATGATGCTCGCATTTATAACTCAAATCCAACCTTTTATTCCTGTCCCAACATTCAATATTCCACTTTAAACCATCACCTAGGGCCTTCCTTCTTCATTTAACACCTCAGGATGTCCAAAACTGACTTTACAATCTTCCTTAGAAATATTTCATATTTGAGAAACTACTCACATATTCTTTCAAGTCAAATTGTCGGAAAATTCTTGATCATCTTTAACACATCTATTTTCTTTTCCCAGTATTCAGGTACTCTGTTCTATCAGTCTCTCTCCATAATATGTCTTCTCCATTTCTTCCTCTTCAACTTCCAGCTACTACTTCCATTCAGATACAAGGATACCATTATTCTTGACTTGGTCTACTTCAATAGCCTCCAGATTTTTCTTTAAAAAACAAAAACAAAACAAAACAAAACCCAAAAAACTTCCATGTTAGCTACTGCTAAATTGATTTTTTTAAAGATTTATTTTATTTATTTTAGAGAAAGAGAGAGTGCACAAGTGAGGGGAGGAGCATAGAGAGAATCTCAAGCAGACTCCCCACCAGATGCAGAGCCCAGTCCAGGGCTTGGTCCCATGACACTGAGATCATGGCCTGAGCTGAATTCGAGAGTCAGATGCTTAACTGACTGACCCACCCAGGCACCCCTGATTTTCTTAAAGTACAGTTCTTTATGAAATGATCATGTCATTTCCCACTCAAAAGTCCAAGAGACTCTCTGTTTCATATAGAATCTTGCTGTAATAGAAACAGCATGAGCTTTAAGTCAAACACAACTAGCCTAAATCTCTGCCCCACTACTTCCCAACTGTGTGTCTTTGATCAAACTATCACATTTTGGCAGCTTCAGTTTCCTCATGTATAAGCCAAGCATACTGACACTGTAAAGAACGATGGCATATGAAATAAGGTCATTTATGACACAATCTATGCACCACCCAGCACTATGTCAAGCACGCTGCAGGCTCTCGGTAAACTTTAATTAGTTTACTGACAATCTAACAATTCGGTTACATTGTTTTCTCTCTTTTTTTCAAGATTCATTAGCCAGGCATTAAAAGCCTTCCAGAATTTCTAGATAGAATATAGAAATTACCCAACAGGTTAAAAACAGATTCAAAACATACGCAGATGAGTGTTTATTTTTCTAATTATGGGAAAGGGCTTAATAGACCTAAAAGCAAATGGAGGAACAAGAGCAGCAAATGAATGGTTCGGAGTATGTGCAATTTTTACAAAAGCTCTATATCAAAAATGCCAAAAATGAAGTGAAAGATTTTAAAAATACAGCAATAATATATGTAACTACGTGTAGGAGGCAAAAGTTAATGACCTTTCTGAGCAAAAGGCTAGTACAAATTAATTAGAAGATACAAATACCACAATAGTAAAATTTACAAAAAAAACATGAATTGGTAATTCACAATATAAGATATGCTCAGTAGATATTAAGAATGTGTGGCTTCAGTAATAACTGAAGCAATGAAAATTAAAATGCCATGTTAGCAAGACACTAATTATTTATTGTATTCAGCCACAATCTTTCTCACTGTAATCTCCACACATGTCCCTAATACAGCCTCTGAGTCTGCAAAGACAAATCCTTATCTCAAGTATCTCCCCTCTATTAACTGAAGACATTTATTATTTTGTCCGGATAGACTCGCTACCTAATAATGGTCACTTTCTTCAATGACTACTTGCATTACTTCGCTTGAAGTTCATTCAGCATTTCAGCATTCAGAAATGCTACAAGCTTCCAGAAACTGTTTGACTATGACACCCATGTTTGAAAATCAATACCCCTGGTATAATGTGAGCAGAGTAGGGCAGACATATATTTAAATCCGTGGTTCTCTATTGGGGGCATTTTTGTCCCCCAGGGGACATTTGGCAATGGAGATATTTTTTTTGATTGTCACTACTAAGGGGATTTGTTACTAGCACCTAGGGGTAGAGACCAAGGATGCTGGTAAACATCTTGCAATGTATAGGCAAGACTCCTCCCTCCACCAATGAAGAATTGTCTAGTCCAAATGGCAATAGCGCTGCTGTTGAGAACCCTGATTTAAATGACAATTTAAGTAATTTTATTTCTGCAGGAAAGAAACACATTTTTATTTTTTTAATTCTTAGCAAATTTTTCTGAGGGAAAATAGAACATATTTTCTATAGTTATGAATATTATCAGGCTTTGAGAAAGATTCTTCTCTGAATAGCTAAACAGCCATTAAGAAATTTCCCACTGAAAATTCTGACCTCTGCTATGATTTCCTGGTGCAAATGTTACTTTCTTCATGGATACATTTGCATTCAGTTAGAGAAATACTTCATTTGCCTCATGATCTTGCCTAAGGTATTATTTTATATTTACATTTCCAGAATGATATGCAGACTTTAAAAGGAAATTGGTTTTGCATCTAAGAGATCAACAAAGCAACAGTTTGCACTGACAAAGATTTGACTGGCAGAGTTCTTGCCAAATATTCTTATAAAAATTATTCTACCTGAAAATTACCATCATTATTGGACTGAGGAAAGATTTAATGTAAGATGAATAAAAAAATACACACATACACACCTTTGAGTGTAATCTACACAAAGAATCAGAGTCACAATATTAATTTAAAATATCATAAATACCATTTCCTGGGCTTTGGGCAAGACTCATAAGAATATGGAGAGATATTTGTATGCATTGTTTAAAAAAACAAACAAACCTGAGACCAAAATAAATCCTTACTTTAAACCAATGGTCTTCTTGCAGAACTTGCAATGTAAAAAATCCCCTGTTGTCTTGATTCTAAAGAAACGAACACTGACTCATAGGAACAGTGCCTGTGGGCAGCAGGAAAATAGTGGGTCAGGGAAGCACAACCAGAAGAGGAGCAGTGGTGCTCTTGCTTCTTTTCCCTGGTAACAGTGAATGGTTTAATAGCACTAGTTAACCCCCTTCTTTAACAGCACTAGCTAACCATATGACAAAGTGATAATCAAATGGAAAGATACCAGCCAGCAACAATGAATTCCAAGAAACTCGCAATAAAATATGAACTACCTGGGGGTGTCTGGGTGGCTCAGTGAGTTAAGCATCTGACTCTTGATCTCAGCTCAGGTCTTGATCTCAGGGTCGTGAGTTCAAGCCCCATTGTTGGACTCCATGCTGCATGTGTGGCCTACATAAAAAATAAAAATAAAACAAAACAGAAGTAAACTACCTGAGTTCTCTCAGGAAGAGAAGGAAGATTTGATGATGGATCAATTGGAGTTCTAATAGCGATGGTGTCACTTATCGGCTGCATTAGGACTTACATTCAAGTCCAGCAGAGAAGCAAAGTAACATGAAAGATACTTGGGAAAACAGATTGTTAGAGAAAAAAGAGAAGTTTAACTACTTTGATTCTCCCTTCAAATGTTCTAGGCAGTGTGATATGTAAAACTCTATCTCATCCAAAAAGCATAGTTAGAAAAGGATAAATAGCAAATTATATGCATAGTGACAGATTCTTATGAATGTTTACAATATTAAGTATGTGGTGTGAGATATCAAAAAATCTTTTTGGAAGCAAAAAAAGTAAATGCTAGTAACTGGATAGGAAGTAAATCAAATAATCACTGACTCTCTTTAAATAAAATTTCAAAAGCATCTTCTCTGAAATGTGAGCTATTAAACTGATGATTATTTGACTGACAAGCATCCAGTGTAGTGTCTGTAGATGCCACCAGAGTCACAGTCAAGAGAAATTTAATAAGTCTATTTCTTTTTTTAAAGATTTTATTTATTTATTTGTGAGGGAGAGAGAGAGAGAGCTAGAGAGAGAGCACAAGCAGGGAGAAGGCCTGAAACTATATTGGCAGCTATTGTACTCTTCAATGCCAGGCCTCCATAGGGTGGCCAGTGTCTCTCACAAATGTCCTTGATCAAGGCTTAATAATTATGAGCTTTACTAAATCTTTATCTTTGATGTCTTTTTAGTATTTTGTATGATGACTTAAAAAGAAGGTAAAAATATAAGATGTTCACTGGTGATAATCCTTAAGGAGAAAATGAAAGCAGGAAAAAGGAATATTAGGGCCCAGAGGTGCGGGAGGACTGGAATGTTTGACTGGGTTGCTAGAGAAGGTGTCACTGAGAAGACAGCAGCTGAGTAAAGACCTGAAGGACGTGAGAGAGTGAGCAACATGGGCAGACATAGTTGTTTTGTTTGAAGAAACAGCAGATACACAGGCTCTGCTATGGGAGGATATCTGAAATGTTCAAGGAGGAGCAAAGGGAGTCAGCGGGTGGGAAGAGGAGAGAAAACCGGGAAGAGAGTAATAGGAGAAGTGGTTAAAGAAGTCAAGTAGGGCCTATTAACCTGATAGGAACATAGAGTTTAATTTTTTAAAAGATTTGTTTATTTATTTATTTGATAGAGGGGATGAGGGGGGACAGAGGGAGAGGGAGAGAAAGTCTTAAGCAGATCTCATGCTGAATGCAGAGCCCGACGTGGGGCTCAATCTCATGACCCAAGGTCACGATCTGAATGAAAACCAAAAGTCAGACACTTAACCAACTGCGCCATCCAGGCATCCCTAGAATTTTATTCGTAATGAGTAGAAATACCAATGGAAGAATTTCAACAGAGAATCTAACTATGTTTTAAAAGGATAACTCTAATTCCTGTGTGGAAAACAAACTAGAGTGGCAAGAAGTATAGACACAATCAGGAAACTTGCAAAATCCAGATGGATCAGGTTGGAAGTGGGAAGGCCATAAAAAGCAGGGAATTTATGCTTATATTTGGAGGCAAATGAGCTATTCCGTGGGATATGTGATAAAGAGATCAGATAAAGAATGATGGAGTTTCCATATACTGGAAGGACAACTACAGGTAGAATAGGTTGACATTGGGCATTTTAGGAGCTGGGGTGAAGGGGGAATGTAGTCTGTGAGGGAGTGGACGTGGGAACAGGATTCAGGGGGGAAAAGATAGGAACTTAGTTTTGAACCTGTTACATTTGAGATGCTTATTAGACGCTCAAATGCAGATGTATAATAAGCAGTTGAATGCATATGCTTGCAACTCAGGGAAGAGGTAGGCGCAGTTGCACTACTAGGTGTTTATCCAAAGGATACAAACAGTGATTTGAAGGGGCACGTGCACCCCGATGTTTATAGCAGCATTATCAACAATAGCCAAGCTATGGAAAGAGCCCAGATGTCCATCGACTGATGAATGGATGAAGAAGATGTGGTACACACACACACACACACACACACACACACACACTGGAATATTACTCAGCCACCAAAAAGAATGAAATCTTACCATCTGCAACGACATGGACGGAACTGATGGTATTATGCTAAGTGAAATAACTCAGTCGGAGAAAGACAAATATTATATGATTTCACTCATATGTGGACTTTAAGTAACAAAACATAGGAACATAGGGGAGGGAGGGAAAAATAAAATAAGATGAAATCAGAGAGGGAGACAAACCAGAGGAGACTCTTAACTATGGGAAGCAAACTGAGGGTTGCTGGAGGGGCGGTGGGTGGGGGCATGGGGTAACTGGGTGATGAGCCTGAAGGAGGGCACTTGACTGAATGAGCACTGAGTGTTATATGCAACTGATGAATCACTAAACTCTACCCCTGAAACTAATAATACAGTGTATATTAATTGATTTTAAATTTTAAAAAAGGAAAAAAAAGAATGGGAGTAATGTATTTTTTTGAAAGGAGATATAATAACATATTTATAAGTTGATGGAAGACATCAAGTAGAGAAGGAAAAACTGATATGCAAGGGACTGGCTTTAGTGATTCACCACGGCATTTAAGTCTCATAAAAAGGAGATGAGGACGTGAGAATATATAGGGACTCCTTCTACACCTATCAGCACAGAATATCAATTAAGAGCAAGACTACGGAAGCCAGATCACCGGGTTTGGAATTCCAGTTCTGCCACTTATTAGCAATGTGACTTAGGCACGTATTCTCTTCTCTGTGTCTCATTTTCCTCATCTCTCAAATGATGATAATAATTAAACCTTCTTCAGAAAGCTAGTATGAGAACTAAACGAGTCATGGTTGTAAAAGGCTTCAAACAGCAAGTGTTTTTCATGTTTGTTAAATACCTACATACATATACATATATTACATGCATAAATAAATACAAACATAAATAAATTCCTACTGAGATTCCACTTCTCTGAACTCCTTTTGTTCCTTTAGTCGAAATCATACTACTGACCATTTGCTAACCATCTCCCACAAAACACTTCTGTAACAAGAATGTAAATTAGACCTAGGAACTATGAAGCAACACTTAGAATGCAGGCCTGGTACTGTCCTCCTACTAAACACGTTCAATTTTATTATAACTCAAACTCCTCAGCTATAAAAAGAGAGTAAAAGTAAACTGATATCCTAGTAGTTTTGAGTAATAAATGAATAAGGCCTATAAAGCATTTTGCTCAGCACATGTAACCTGGTATACACTCAATTAAGGATGGCTATTAATATTGTTATGTTACCCTTAAGTTTCTGGCACCTTGGCTGATATGGATAAACTGCAGGAAAGAGAGTGAAATCCTCTTTCTTTTGCCGGCCTCTCCCATACTTCTTATCTATAGTTTATGCTGAAAGATAAAACTTCAAAAACATGATATTCCCCGGAGAATGAAAGGATTTGGGTCATAATAACAGCAACAAATTTTTAAGTCCAAAAATGATCATTATCAATGATGGATCCTATAACGTTTCTGGCAAGTAGATGGGTATGCAGTAAAAACATTCATTGATAACAAAACTGTATTAAAAATTTGGCAAATTTTGCATGTTTGTGTGGGGCAGTTTATATATGTTGAAGCCAAACACCTATAAATGACTCAAAAATTTGAGAAAAAAATAAGATTCAATTAACAAGTGTATGTGGAGAAGAGGAAATATAAAGGAAAATAAACACAATGGATTGAATGTTTATCCTGAATCTTCATATGTTGAAATCCTAAGCCCCACTGTGATGGTATGAGGAGGCGGAAGGTGATTAGGTCATGAGGGTGAGCCTTCATGAATGGTATTGGTACGCTTATAAAAGAGACCCCCGAGAGCTCCCTTTCCTCTTCTGCCATGTTAGTCACAAGGAGAAGAAGGCTATTTATGACCTGGAAGCAAGCTTTTCCAATAGTCTAACTGACTCTGTTGCCTCCTCAATCTTGGACCTCCTCGCCTCCAGAACTGCGAGAAATCAATGCTTGTTTAGCACACCAAGGCTATGATATTTTCTTATATGGACTATGATGATAGGATACCTACAGAGATTACCAAGTCGCAGAAAAATAAGTAGTCAACAAAGGGCCACTCAACCATGTTTACACAAATAAATACTGCTGGACTATGAGTCCTCATAGCTGAAAACACATGAACCACTTGGACAGTATCCTCAAGATATACTAATTGTGCAGCCTGCATGCTTCCATGTTGGGATTTCTTGAATTTGACAGATTCTAGGTAACTAGTTTGGAGGAGAAATCCTGAGTTGGCAAGGTTATAGATGATTAGGAAATAAAAATGAACTCTCTTAGCTAAAAAGGAAACAGAATTGGAATTTTTACCTAGATGCCATGTGAAAAACATTTTCAAGGAGTTTTCAGACCTGAATTTTTTTTTAATGCATGACACTAAACTTTAACTTGAGAGACACTAGAAAGAGAATTTGGAATGAGAAATATAGGCAATATCTTTTGTTAATTCAATAGAGATTATAAGCAAAAACAATCCTGCAGTGGCGTACTACAGTAAACACCATGTGGAAGCATTTCCACAATGGAGATGTTATAGTCTAACATAATTAAAAACCATTTGCTCAATGTAGTAAACAAAATTCAAAAAAAGATAGTAACGTGAGGTGGGATTGTTATAAATTGCAGTTGAATTTGATCTGATAGGGGATAATGAACATCTGCATCCGACAACCTCGGTTTTTAGCTGAGCGATGCAGGCATGATGTAAAGTCTTAAAAACATCATTTTGTGCATCAGGAAAATAATTCAAACAACTTTTGCCTTAAAGTGTTGTTGTAAAGATTACAAATCACTAGAAATGGGTCTAGCACAGTATTTGGCATGTAGGAGACTCCACGGATAATCGTTGTTTTTGTGGAACAATATTTTAACACAATTCATAGATAACAGGGGGATCTAAAGTGGGAGTCAGCTATCTCCTACAAGGAAAATTAAATTGGAGCAATATTAATTTTACTCACAGCTTCCGGTGGGTACGGCCTGGTTGTAAGACCCAGGTATAATGAAGGGGATGCCCTGTCCCATATTTGAATTTTGAAAGAGTAAAGTCATTTTTAGAGATATCTGCAAAGCACAGTGTTTTTCAGCTGGGTCCTTTTATAAAGTCTGGAGAAATTTCTGATGTCTGGTCTCAGGAAGTGATACCAACAATTAATGGACAATGGCCAGAGATGCCACCAGGAAGCCCTGCAGATCAAAGTTTGGTCCCAAATGTCAATCGTGCTGAGGTCGAACAGCCCTGGAATAGCACTAGCCGCAGAGCGGACCATGCAGCATCATGGCTGCGGGTGTGGGGAGGAGGCAGGGAAGGTCTAGCCCGCTGACCAGGCTGCCATGTCCGAGCAGATGGCTTCTGTGACAGCCTTTGGCATCTTGGCTATGCCTTGACTCCTGGAACTTCTGCTTGATCTCAGCATCCAGTTTTTTAAATTTAATTTTGTAAGCTGCACAACACACTCTTCCAATAAATTCCTTAATGCTTAAGTTAACCAATGTTCATGTTAGATCAATTAGCCATCTAATTAGTAGAGATAGTCTCTCAATCGCATTTATTATTAGTTGTATTATCATTATCTTCATCTTGAGTGATATAATTAATAATAATTAAATGAATTAGAAGGAGGGATGATCTAAGCTACTTTTTAATGGTACCTTTTTAGCTTTTTAAAAAGCTACCTTTTTAATGGAATCAATAGCTACCATTTATTAAATACTTATAATTGGCTCAAGTGTGTACACATGATATTCAATTTATTCCCTAAAGCCACTTTGTGAAAAAAGGATTAATGTTTCTATTAAAGAAATAATAACACTGAGGCAACCCAAAGTCATTCAGCTAATAAGTATCAGGCCCAAGTTTCAAACTCAGATCTTTTCAATTCTAAGGGCATTTTTTCGTTTAACCATTATTATATATTATCATAACATATACATTATATATATTAACATACCATATATATGTTATATATATAATGTATATATATATACACAGATTATAGATTATACATCCAGAGCCTGAATACACTCCTCTTTTCCTCATCTCTATTTAACTTCCATCCTACATCTCACTCTATTCTGAATTTCAATCCTTAACATTTCATCATACTCCCTTCGCAAATCACCAGTGGCTTTGGCTTTCTAGGTGTCAAATCCAGCCAGTTTGACTACTTTCTCCTTCCCAAAATTCCACCACCCCTCTATTGTCAGGATTTCTCTTGTAGTTTGGTTTCCTTCTCAATCTACCCTTTCTCAGTTTATTTAGCAGCTGTTCTAATTCAGTCCAGCTCTTGAAATTGGGTATTCACGTGGTCATCGTATTTGTCTCTTCTTTTCACACACACACACACTCTCTAGATAATCTCATCCGTACTCTAAGTCATTTCATAATGGCTTACAAATTTAATTTATATTAGTACTCATTACTTAATCAAGAATGATATAGAAATAATTTAAATGCTCCAGTTAAATATACTAGCCTTCAGAAACGCATCTGTCTGCTTATCAGGTAATTTAAAGAATTCCATCAACTTTAGAAAGAAAACTATCTGAAATACTTGGTCTATAGGGTTTTACCTTATCAACTGAAACCATAACATTCATTGTCCAAGGTGGGGCTTCGAGTTTGCTCTAAATGTTCTATGCTACTCCAGCTTAGAATAGCACAATATGAGATCATTCAAATTAAATCATCTCGGGCTCCCGTTTCCAGGTCGAGAAAATGGCTTTATTTCCTTCCCTGTATTCTTTTACCTGCCCTGAGACAAAAATTGATTACTATTGCTGAGGGATAGAAAGCCAGAAAGCCCTCATAAGTTGTCAGAGAATCCTGTTGTACTGTGACTATAGCTACACAGTGAGAACTATACACTGAGAACAAGTAAACCTGTAGAGAACTAGACATTCTTTCTATTTGCTGGTCTGCAGCAGTTTCTGTGGGGCTGGGTCACAGTAAGTTAGAAAAGTTCTTTCTCCCTCCATACCCCACACTATGATTAGCAATAGTTACTCCATGATAAGAGTTAGACTTCTAAAATAACATTTTAATTTCTCATGACTTTACATGCTTAAGTGCACACATAGCCATTTTCCTGAAGAAAAGCTGAATAGTGCCAGCATGGGTAGGCCAGAAGGGGACCATCTCAACACACAGTGTTCTGGGAATTGATTTTGAGCCTGGGTCAACAATCCATTTTTTCCCATCCTTTCAATGAATTCCCCTTCATGAGTACCTGCTGCCCATATTTGCAAGCTGACCTCTGTCAAGCCTTTTAATTTCATCAAAAATATTTTAATAATATTGAGCTTTAAAAGGAAAAGGGTCAAGCTCTATATTGCATTGCATTGACTAAAGGGGACCTGCTCAAATTAATTTGCATATGCCCACTACCAGAAAGAGAAATGGCTGGCAATTTTTAAGTCAGTTTATCTCACTGGGCAGTTGACCACATCATAAAACATCCTTTTATAGAAAATAGTTCTGCTTAGGGTTTAATAAATAATAGTGAATAGAATTGTTATCCTTGATTGACATCTTCCTATAAGTTCTGGTTTTATTTTAAAAAAAAGGCCTGTGAACAATATACTTAAAAATAAATTCTATCTTCATAAATATTTAAATTCATTTCTACCAAATTACTAAAAATAGGTTGAAATATGTTATATTACATGGATTTCATCTGGATTCTGAGACTATTTAGGAATAAAAAGAGAATGACATTTGAGTTTAATATCTAGGATGCCACATGTTGTGAAAAGATGTCATGTTGTAACATTTATAGTTTTATACGTTATCTGAATACAAATTGGGCATTCAAGATTCACCTGGCACCATGAGATATAGGGCCAAACATAATCACAATATAATATTTTCTGTATGTCCACTACTAGAATTATAAGTGCACCATCTTTCCCCCCTCTTTTATGGAATTATACAAAATACATTTTATCAAAATTCTTATATTTATAGGGCATAAACCCCATTGCACTGCTACAAGTGGTGAATTCATCTGTGTGTCAACTCACATTTTTTATGTATTACAGTTATATCTTAGTATATCTGATGCCTAATATACTTACAGTTTCATACATCATATTATTGGGACCTTGTCTTTGACACACTTCCCCTCTGATGGTTGGCTTTGGAGTACTCACAGGCATTTTTTTGGAACTGGATAAAGGGAAATTGAGTTGAATCGATAGTTAATTTTGTTCAGTAGTATACTATTATTTGATTTATAGTCACTTTTGTGTATAATGAAGTTATTGCTAGCTACGGTTAGAATGGCCTTCAGAGAGACCTCATCATTTACCACATTGACTCACAAAGGTGCGTGCCAGGGGTAATATGGCAATAAGAGTGTGTCCTAGATCTCCTAGCACCGGCCTTATGTGGGCAGTGGAGAAGATAAAGAAACAGAATCAGAACTAGTCTGTGGAAAACTCTTCTAGTCATTCTATCTGCAAAATATTAGGCAGTGGACTTTAGTTATTTCAAAACCTTGCCAAAACCAAAGTCCTCTCGTCAGGAATACAGTCACTTCAGCAGCAAATACAATTATATGTGCGGCCTATTTGTTAAAGGGGATTGTCCAAACTGGGGCTTCTCGTTATTCCTAGGTCTGTAGGGCAGGTGCGGACTCAGAGCAGACAGCGAATCCCGAATACAGCAGGAAGCCTCCAGGTTTACGTATAGGGAATATCTCACACATTTTTTCTAGCAGTTTCAGATAAAATGATGTGTAGAACTGATACCAGTGCAGCAAAGAGCCTGAAGAAACAAGTGTTCTGGTGATAAAACTCCTACACATTTGTCAATAATTCAAAATACATAGCGTAAGAGCAATTTGTTTACATGACTGAGTAGCTCAGTGCAACACAAGAAAGTCTAAGCATGCATTTTTAAGTGCTCTGGGGCAGGCCTTAATTTCAGATTAATTTTTTACATTTTTTTTCGGAATTATTCATTTTGCTGAAATTGAAGTATAACAAAGAGAGAGTATTCTCGTGGAAAGCCAGACAGTGAAAAAAATAAAAAATAAAAAAGATCAGCAGCGTTTCAGAATGTCAAAGCTGTTTTATTACATCTCAGTGGAATTTAAAACCTCTGATGGTTAAAAATCACAAAGAAATTTTTCTAAATTCTCAATCTATAAAAAATTAAATTTGTTAGCTAACTAAAAGAAAGACTAAATTATCTTTATATTGACACTATAGAAAATGATGTTTCAAAGTTGCAGTTATATGAGAGATAATAAAAGACTGTGCTAGGAAAATTTTTTTTAAGTATATACAGATGAGTATTCTATAACATTATGCAATAATATACAATATTAATAAAGATATTATTTTTCTATTTAAATTCTTGTAACATTTTTTCATGTTCATAAATTAGTGTAGCCTCCTGAAAAAATAAGAATTCTTATTAATCACATTTCTAGGCATAGCCTAAACAACAAAGGCAAGGTAAATGATCTACTTATTATGTCACAGTTAAAAGAGGAAAAATTCGGTTAGTGGCATAAGTATCATATTCTCCATCCAGACCTCATTACTTCTTCTCTGTCAATCATATTCTTCATAGATTCTGAATAATACTAAGATATAGTTGGATAATTCCAGTATAGTTTCGGAAATGATTTGCTTGATTCTAACATTACAAATGATACCTATTTGCAGAATGATGGCCCTGACTCCTGTTTTCCAATTGCTTAATCCAAGATCCTTGGCAGAATTCTTTACCCATCTTTTTGCCTTGTCCCTTTACCTGGTCCATTGGAAAATCGCATTAAGTTTACCTTCAGAGTATATTCAGAATCTACTCACTTATCACCACCCCAATGCTATCTTCCTGGTCTAATCCACCATCATCCCTCCTTGGATTATTCCAGTGGCTTCCTAATTGGTGAGACTTCTCCCACCCTTGTCTTTCCTTCCTCTTATAAATCAGTACAACAGCCAGGGTAATTCTGTTAAAAGTAAGTCAAATGATCCCAACGTTTTTTCCTCTTATTGTGAATAAAAACCCAAGTCTTGCCATGATCTATTTACAAGTACCTGTGTGACATGGACCCTGCAACTCCCAGATATCTCTGATCTCATCTTCTACTGCTTTCATTTCCCTTACACTTCTCCGGTCATGCTGCCCTCCCAGGAAACACCACTGTCTCGCACAGAGATATTTCCTTTGCCAGAAATTCTCTTTCCTGTATACTTGCTTGGCTCCTTTATTTCCTTCCAGACTTTAATCTCAAACCCACTTTCTCCGGGAGGTCTTCTTTGGTAACATCTACATTTTTAGCTCTCAGATACCTCTAACCTCTTCCTTGTTTCATTATTCCCTATAGTATTTATCAGTACCAAATGTAGTATATACTGTACTTATTACTATTGTCTATCTCCTTTACACTCCCGCCTGGAATGTAAACTACGTAAAAGCAGGAAATTTTAATGTTTTGTTTAAAACAATATCAGCAATGTTCGCAAAAGTGTTCTGCATGGGGTGCCTCTACGGTAAACATTGAGTTTCTTATTAATCTAAAGCGAACTTCTCTGAATGATTTTATTTTTTAAAATTTGACACAGAGAGAGACAGCCAGCAAGAGGGGGAACACAGGCAGGGGGAGTGGGAGAGGAAGAAGCAGGCTCCCAGTGGAGGAGCCTGACATGGGGCTCGATTCCAGGACTCCGGGATCACGCCCTGAGCCGAAGGCAGCTGCTTAATGACTGAGCCACCCAGGCGCCCCTTCTCTGAATGATTTTAAAAAGTGGTCTGGCTATGTGACTTGTGTTGTATCCTCTCAATCTACTTTCTAACTTGTATTACCTTTAACTTATCTTTTAATTACCTTTCTCCTGTGTCTGATCTTAGCTTCCTCATTCTCTGCAGAATTACTGCAGCAACCTACAAATTGTCTCCCTGTTTCCTAGTTTGCCACTGTTCACAATATGTTCTTTTCCAGATGCAAATCTGGTCATATCCATCCCTACTAACTATGCTTCAGTGGTTTTAATTGGATGTACTCACTGTAAGGTCACTAGCTTCCCTCCCATTCAAGGAGCAATATTGGGCAGATGTAATAATGAGAGATGAGAGATGAGAATAGTGTCTGACAGTATGGGATGAACTTAGATCCACATAGAGTTACTGAAAAGGCAATTGTTTACAAATTTGACACTGTCGTTTTGTGAGTACAAAAACATTTATGACTTACATCATAACTCATGGCAAGTTATAAATGCGTAGAGAAAATGACATGGAAAACTGGGGTTTTAATATATCAAAGGAAACCTTTCTGTTGCTTCTCTTGCTGTGGACTTGAACAACTCGATCATTTCTGTTTTCCATCCATAATGTTTTGACCAGCTGTGAGAGTTAGGGGTGTAACCCATGGTTTTGGATCAACTTAAAAGTAATTAACTTTTTGAAATAACTTCGATTTAATTTCATTTGAACTAGCTAAGCAACACAGGTGATTCATATACTCAACTGACTATGTGGTTTATACCCAATCCTTTGTAAATTCCTCAAACTGAAATTTTAATGTATGGGAATGCTATATAATCTTTAATTTTATGTGGTAAAAATTCCAAAGCCAGAGCCTAAGCTACGTCTGTTTTGAATATTTAGGTGTATCTGGGTAGGTTATAAGTAGCCATGGGTAGTTTCTTGGCAGGGATTTTATTTGCCTGTGAATATTGTAAGCCCAGTGAAAAATGGAAAGAATGAGTGCTTTGGGACTTGAATGAAAGATAGAGCAAAGATCTTGATAGTGCAAGATGCCTATTTTGCAGATAAAGTCCAGAGCTGGAAAGGGTTGCTTTTCTCATGTCAGTTTAGAGAATATAGCATAAAGCAGGAACCTCTGCATTACTGTGGACTAGAAGGGGAAAATAAAGTAATAAAGAAAAGAGAGCAGGCATTGGACAATGACTATCTTTCGAAAAACTCTCCTTTATTTCAGAAAAAAAAAAAACCAAAAAAACTTCTCTGCTTTTTGGTGGGAATAGCTCTTCCTCCACTCCATTCTGAGGCAGTGTTGGGAAATCTTCATCATGGAAGGCCAATCCATTATCCACAGGGATGGACACAGACTTAGGTCAGGCCAGTCAGCATATTTCCCCTAAGGATTTTTGTAATTAAAGAAAAAAGGGGCAATTAGTCTCTGATGGTGAAATGAATAAGATTCCAGAGCTGCCAGGTCTAAGCCTCCAATATCTTAAAGCTTTGATAGGATAAAGCCAACCCACAGAGGAAAAGAAAGAAAGAAAGAAAGAAAGAAAGAAAGAAAGAAAGAAAGAAAGAAAGAAAGAAAGAAGAAAAGGAAAAGAGGAAGGAGGAAATGTGAGAAAGAGAAAAACTGGGATATGGTGGCATTAGGGTTCTCTAATTGTTTTAGTGTTAGCAGTCTCTGCCTTTCTTGTTGTTCTGGGTTTCTTTCTTTCTTTTTTTTAATAATAATTTTTTTATTATGTTATGTTAGTCACCATACAGTACATCCTTAGTTTTTGATGTAGTGTTCCATGATTCATTATTTGTGTATAACACCCAGTGCCCCATTGTTCTGGGTTTCTTAAGCAAGCTAGTGATCTTTCTTTCTTTTTTCTGAGCTGATGTTAATTGATTTCTGATGTTTTTACCAATAGAATTCTAACCAACACAAGGTCTAACCATAACTAACATGATTACTTATGGAGATAGAAGAGAATAGAGCACAAATCAAAATAGATGAGGAGAGCTTATAACAAGCAGAATTTCAGTATACAGGTCTTCAGATTTGTTGCCATATAGTTTTGATGACCCAAATTTATTTTTTTCTTTATTTCATTGCCAATACCTTGATAAAATTTGCAGATTTTGAGGACCCTGAGTACATATTCTTCCTGGGTCCTCAGAGGCATAGTATTGGTAATTATTACTAAGAATAACAGCTGTAGTTAAAATTTCTTTTATGTGTGGAGGTAGAAAGAGAAAGGAATTTCACCAGCTGGGGTAAATGTGAGATGAAAGGAAGAATGTCCATGGCTGGTGGGAATCCTTTTTTTTTTTTTTTTTTTAAAGATTTATTTATTTTATTTGAGGAGAGAGTATGTGAGCAGGGGCAGGGGCAGAGGGAGAGAGGATCCCAAGCAGATGCCCCACTGAGTGCAGAGCCCAATGTGGGGCTTGCTCCCATGACCCTGAGATCATGACCTGAGCCAAAACCAAGAGTCAGATGCTCAATCAACTGAGCCACCCAGGCGCCCCAGGGAATTCTTGATTTAAGGAATATAAGAACAGAACTGTGAGGTAGATCTCTTGGGAGCAGAAATGGTAGGAAATGTCAAAGGAACCTTGGACCTGAAATGGTTAAACAAATATTGATATCCGTATTGTAGCAAAAACAAGATCATAGACTTGGTTTAAGATTTTAAATAATAAATTTGGCATATCCAGCTTACAATAGAATGGTTCTTGTATGACCAATGCAGCTAAAAGTTAGGTGATAATAAAGAGTAAGCCTGTAACTGGAATACCCTGTGGGTCCCCTTTAGTCTTATAGCAGCAGCACATGGTTTAGTGAATATTTATACGTCTCTATTCATTTCTTTGCAGTCATGACGAATTATAATCAATTGGGAAAATAGTGACAATTCTAGTGATTCAGATTTGGGTTCCAGAATTCTCATGACACTTGAATTTCAATATGGCCTTTGAGAGATGTCTCATATTCTTGCAGGCATGACTAGTGAGGGAAATAGATGAGAAGTGGAGAGCACAGGCTCTGGAGGCAGTCTACCTTAGAATCTTGGCTCAGCTACTCACTAGTGGTATGACTTTGGGGAAGTTATATAAACTCTCTGTGACTCAGTTTTCTAATCTGAACAATAGGGATGATAACATTACTCCTCAGAGGTTATTTCGATGATTAAGTAAATCAACAAATAGAATTCTTGGAGCTGTCTGCAACACATAGTGAGTTCAAGCTATTTTGACAAAATACTCAGATGAACTTAATGGCCAGATCCCAACAGTGTTAAATATACATGAAAGTTCTATGTCACATCCGAGACACAGAGCAACAATTAGAGTTGGATACAGATAACATGTTAATTGAAATTTATTGAGGACAAAACACTAGGAATAATGGTGATATGCAAAATAGGAAAGATTGAGTACAAGATAATCTTAGTAGGTTAAAACTAGAAACTTGTCATATAATTCATCATGACTGCTTTACAAGACTAATATCAGAAAGGTGCAACAAAATAAGAGTAAATGTAGGAAAGACTTAAAGGGTTTTGATCAATTGCAAATATAGTGTGTCAATGATGTATTGAAAATGCCACCAAAACTACCTAATTAGTGTGGCTACAGTGTCCAGAAATGCAGGCAAGAGTTTTGCTTTACTCTGTACTTATAAGACCACATCTAGAATAATACACAGTTCTTTAAGAAGGAATATAGTTGGAAACCATAACACACAAAAGATTCCCATAAAAGTTAATGAAGTTTAGCTTTATACGAAAGAGATTTCAGAGTAAAATGTCTGCCCAACCTAAAGAATTATAAATGAAATAAACATTAGACTTATTTTATGTAGCGTTAGAGAACATATTTTATACATGGTTAATGACAGAGACTCAGAGGAAATTATTTACCAACTCATTGTGTCGCTTCCTGCCTTTTCAAATTCCACCCAGTTTCTAAACCTCTTGTTTAAGTCAGAAACTGTACTGAGAATTTCTGCGTGAATGCTGAATGCATTCTGGGATAGTGAGCCTAGCATTTTCTATTAAGTGTCTGATGCTCGTGATGAGCTCTGAGTAATTTCATACCCTCCTAGTAGCTTTGTCAGGCACCTAGTATCTATTCTCTCTTTTGGTAATGATATCTCGATTTACTTTTGAATTACCCCTTCCACAGTCCCAATTCATTGTGCTTTGCATGTGGTTGACTCAACAACATACTCTGGGTATGGGCACTGTAACTGTCTTAAGGATAATTATGTGCCCTAATTTTGTCCAATGACACTTTGACACAGAATATTAAATTGTTAGAAAAAGATACTTGGGTTTCTCCCTCCCACTCCCCTACCCCCCGCACACAGTATACACTAACTGTACTTGACTCTGGGAAGCTATTGTCTTGGTATTAAATCTTTGACAGAAGCCAACGTGAAAGAGAGCAGAATTAAAACATATTTTTAGAGAACGTCCTAGTAATATAATTTGAAGCCCTGGTACTAGTATAACCTTAGACATTTAACTTAAGTGGGCTAACAAATTCCTCTTTTTATTTATTTTTAAATTTGTTTAATAGTGTTGAATGGTGACAGTATTTACACTTGTGGTGAATATAGCATAACACATAAGTTTGTCAAATCACTATCTTGTACACGTGAAACTAATGTAACATTGTGTGTCAAATATACTAAAATAATAATTAGTAAGAAAAGAAAAAGAAAGGAGTAGGTCATCTGTAAATTTAACACGTTCACTTTTCAAATTTCTATTTTAGCAGTTATCAGGAAAATACGATTTTTTAATTTCTCAATAGATTTTTCACAAGAAATAGGAAAACTTAAAGTGATAGTCCTGTATCTGTTAAAAAAATAAGTTGACACATAAAAACTTCTTCACAAAGAAAATTTCAGGGTCATATCCCATTCCTGGTAACATTATTAAACATTTAAGGGAGGGGGCACCTGGGTGGCGCGGTCATTAAACATCTGCCTTCAGCTCAGGGCATGATCCCGGCGTTATGGGATCGAGCCCCACATCAGGCTCCTCCACTATGAGCCTGCTTCTTCCTCTCCCACTCCCCCTGCTTAGTGATCCCTCTCTCGCTGGCTGTCTCTATCTCTGTTAAATAAATAAATAAAATCTTTAAAAAAAAAACATTTAAGAGAGACATAGGAGGAGGGGCATTTTCCAAATTGTCTGTGACATCAGTACAAACTTGATAATGAATTCATACTTGATAATGATAAAGAATTCATATCAAGTTCTTGATAATGGGAGCATAAAATGGTACAACCACTTTGGAAAAGTTGTCTAGTTTCTTGAAAAGTTAAAAAAAAAAATCCCTAGCAATTCTGCCTCTAGGAATTTACACACAAAAAATGAAATCTTACATTCATAAAAGAACTTATATAAGAATGTTCATAGCAGATTAATTTATAATAAATTTAAAAAACTAGAAAATGTTCCAAATACTTGTCAACTGGGAAATGGATAAATTGCAATATATTCATACAATGGAACACAACTGAGCAATAAAGATGGTTGAACTGCTGATACATGCAACAATATAGATAAATAACACCAACATAAATTTGAATAAAAAAAGTCAGACAGAAAGGGTACATACTCTTTAGTTTCATGTATATACAGTTCAAGAACAAGCAAGATCATTCTTTGGTGAAATAAATCATGATAGACTCAGCAGTGGGAGCAGGGAGATCTGACTAGAAACCAGCAGGAAGGAACGTTCTGTATCTTAACTGGGGTGTTGACTACATGGGTATATACATTAGTTAAAACTCATTACACATAAAATATGTGCTTATTACTGTTTTTGAAGTTATACCTTAATAAAAAAGTTGAATTTAAAGGAAAAATATTTTCTTGAATACAACTTCTTGAATCAGCCCATATTCAATACATATCTTTAGACACACATGTGATTTGCATTATTGCCTGTTGATTATGAATGTCATTCCTTTCATCAACATCAGTTTCCCAAAGCCTAGTACCTCCCAATTCCAACTTTTCCCTATTTCTAACTGGCCATCTGTTGAGGTTTCAGCATGTTTCAACAATATTTCTGTCCAATTCATGGAAATAAAGACTCAGTAATAATTAAAGTATAGAAACTCACTTGCAATATGATGAGCTCCCCATCACACTGGGTATTCAAAAGTGTCCACGTAGTCATTTTATTTAGTAGATGCTTTGTAATACCTATTACATTGCCTGTTACTGTCCTAGAAATTCAGCTGTATGGCTTCAGTAAATTGAGATTTAATAACTTACAAATGCATTTTTCTAATTAGTCTTTTTCTTTTTCTAGCATTTCTTAGCTGCAACAATGATTGTACTAGATATACAATTGGAAGGAAACCATAGGACAGGGTTTCCATCCTGGCCATTTTCATGATCAGCAGTTCCTTCAAATAAATCAGTTTATTGGTATTTGAAAACACTTTTTGAGACAAGACAA
The DNA here is from genome assembly GCF_024610735.1 of Ursus americanus. Lineage (NCBI taxonomy): Eukaryota > Metazoa > Chordata > Mammalia > Carnivora > Ursidae > Ursus > Ursus americanus. Next base: position 32,456,370 of record NC_142143.1, read on the forward strand.
ATGAGTCAATCTTGTTATATTCTTTTGTCACATACTTACATGACCTATGATTTAAAATTTTTTTTTGTATAAAATGTAAACTGGTCATATTAGGTTATATGTTATTAAGGATAACTACCTTTTGATGAAATATATCAGAATATTTTCATTTATAAATTCAATATAGTTAAATAAACACAAAATTGTCAAAATTTATAACAAAATATGTTGTTTACCTCTGTTTTGTTAATTTATTTTGTACTTCTTTGCCTATATACATACTATATTTGTCTAATATATACCTGGCTTGAAATCATAGGCATCATTAAAATGTAGACTTTTATTATTGCTACAGCTATTATTAAATTAATCTACTAATAAGTGCGGCAATGCAATCTTGTCATCTATGATGAAATCCTTAACTTACTCAAATATCAGAGCTGTCAAAATTTCAATTCAGTAAGCAAAACATTTGTTCTCATATTTGCCAATTGATTATCTAAATTAGATAAGACTAATGCAAAACTTTAGTTTAATTTTCAACAGCTCTAGATTTATATGTATTTTTCTCTGAATTTTGTTTTTATATGTTAATATACTATGTACTATCAAATGTCTTCTTATAAGAATTATAGCATATACTACCTAAAGAATTCTGTATTTGCCAAATTCAGATTAGGAAATAAAATATCAGATTCAAGTTATTTAGAAATATTTAATTTTATAAACTTTAAAGTAATTTGCAATGTTTTATTCAATGGAAATAATGTCTACCTCTTATCTATTGTGAAATTAATTGCATATCAGTGTTACTAGTATGTTATAATTCAGCATAGTTTAAGAGAAAATTTGAAAACATATTTTATGAAGTCCCAGCTAATTATTAAGGATAATATCATAAACATTATTTATAAATGTAAATTCATGTTTTATTCTGGTTACCTAAATTATTCTCATGGAAAAAAAATGTCTACCATACCTTAAAATATTTAAGCTTCCATTTAGGATTTTCTTGTCAGTGGTAAAATTAAGCACTATTCTAATTCCATTGAAAATGTATTTTAATCTATTTCCTCTTACTGAAAGGAATTTTACTACATAAATTCTTGATTCTAAGGAGACAGAATTTGGCCAAGCATTTACCTGTTCAGCTAGTATAATTTTGGCAAGCAGAAGTACCTACCCAAATTTCTGTCTAAATTTATTGTACAATGTAACAAAGCTATAATGATGACAACTGTGTGAAAGAAGTGTACAAAATTACTGGCTTAAATAATTTACTATATGGGTTAAGCTGGAAATAGGCTTTATTGATCTTAATTTCATTAAAGAGCATTTTTCTCTGGTGTCCAAGATACTGCTCCAAAAGTGAATTAAAAATACATCCCAGACTACAATTACTCCATCCCTCATTAGTGTTCCTTTTGAAAAATGGTACTAACTCAATGTGTTCTGTATTTGGTGGGAAGTCATAAACATATGTAAATAGTGTTTCTGTTTATTACACTTTCTAAAACTCCAACAATTAATAAATGGGATTGCCAAATGTCAGAATGTTTTCTTAAACTGGCAAGCCTGGCAGTCAAGCTTTCTATCTCTGGAAAACAAACTGGACTCATACAAGTCGGGTTTTCCTTTCCTTTTTTTTCCTACTCGAGTTAGTTATATTACAGTCACCTTGTTGCATGACTCTTGCTTTCTGGGCTATGCCTTACATTGTTATTTAGAAACCACAATTAGCAGAACATTTCTCTTCAGCACAGTGCAGAGAGCTTTCCCAAATATATGTGACTCCATTTTGATGTGGTTTACTAATTAGGTTGTATACAAATATGTAAACTGTGGGATGATTTACTTCTAAAATTATTTCATTCATGATTGTGTTGCTTTTCCAATTTTATACAGAAATGTTAAGGTTATCTTGACATGTGACCAATCATTTAAAAAAATACATCAATGGATATGAACCAATGGTTGCAACAAATGAAATAATGAGTTAGCACAAAGTGAATAGAGAATTTTTTGAGGTATGGTCCTTTTAATTAATGGGAAAACTAAGATTTGAAATACTAAAAATAAAAATATATAGATCTCCATCCCCATCTAATGTAAAGTATATGACATATATAGATTTTTGTTAATAACTGGGTAGAAGTAACTACCCAGTAATTACCCTAAGGATTGATTTCTATATAATTTTTGTGATATGAAAAATATTTATCAGGTGACTGTCACTTTTGTTGAAATGGTTTGGAATCGCCACCATTCAATTTAATTAATTTGGTCCAACTCCATATCTCCTATAATTATTTAGCCAAGAGGTATCTTTCTCTTCACACACTGGGAAGTGAGTTTCTCACTAGTATCTTCACTGAAGTATCATCATATGAAGATATCCTTACAAAACAATAAATACAGGCATTTGGTAAGCGTGCATACACTTTGCAAGAGGAATATCCTCTTACAGAGATTATAGAGAACAATGGGGTTTGGTTTTGTCTTTGAGCTGCAACTATAAGTCCGGTCCCCCACCCCACCCCCAGACTTCTACTTCCTGAACTGTTCCTCACTGCAGGGAAATTGAAGATACTCTGGCTGAAACACCTGTTCTATGCTGTTGGCACTGCTAGTCTTGGCAGGCAGATGGCCCCTTATGCACCATGTGGATACTCAGAAAAGGAAGATGATCTTTCCCTTCCCAGTAGCGTCTTTCACTGAATGTGATGCTTTCCTCCGCCCCCTTCCTTTCTTCTTTCCTTCCCTATGTTTTTCCTTCCTTCTCTCATTTTTTCCCTCCTTTCTTCAATTTTTGTGTTTACTGAATGACTACTAAGTGCTAAATGGTAGTTAAAAGAATATAATCATGAAAGAGAGACTGTGGGGAGACCGATAAGTAAACCCAATTACAATATTATGATAAGCGTAGGCAGAATCTTCCAGGGGAGCACAATGGGGTGGTAGATAAACAAATTTTGGTAGGGAAGACATCACAGAAGCAGTTTATACACTGAAACTAGAAGGATGAGCAGGAATTATCCAGTCAACTACTACAACACATTCGTTATCCAAGTGTTTTTTCATTCACCAGCCAAGTCAAGATTGTATTTCTTTATGCTATCTTAAATACTGAGATAGAAATCTCATTTCAAGTAGGGACAGGGGAAGCTAGAGGGGGAACACGGATTTCATTCCAAATAACCACTCAAGTTTCTAATAGCTTTTTTTTTCCTTATAGACTTATATTTTTTCTTTTTCTTTATAATATTTGATGCCCTGGTTTTTCTTAACCCCCTTATTCTAGCCCTGAGGGTTTTATTTATTTATTTATTTATTTATTTATTTATTTGAGAGAGAGAGTGAGAGAGAGAGAGCACAAGCAGGGGGAGCTACAAAGGGAAAGGGAAAGCAGGCTCCCTGCTTAGCAGGGAGCCTGATGGGGGGGCTCTATGCCAGGACCCTGAGATCAGGACCTGAGCCGAAGGCAGACAACCAACTGAGCCACCCAGGCGCCCCTACCCTTGAGTTTCTTTACAACATTATCATCCCTACTCTGTTGCTGTACTGGAATTTGAATTTTCAGTTTTGAATCCTGTATTTTGAATCCCGTATTGAATCCATGATGTTAATTAATAGATAAAATATATATATATTTTCTTTTCCAATCTAATGGCAATTTCTTACCTGATAGGTAAATTACATTATTCAAAAGAAATAGAAGAAAATAAAGTAAGTTAGAAAAGACATAGCAGAGTTTGAAATATTCACCTTATTTAGTTCTAGCCAATAATGAGAGCTATTTAGCCAGAGGCTTTTTAATGTCAATTACATTTATCAGTTATTTGTTCAGCTCTCAAAATGCTATCAATATTTTAACTCAGCCATTCAGTGAAGACTAGAATCATAATTTGGTATTCTCCAGGCCTAATTTAAAGCTCTTTCTATCCTTTTATCTTTGTTACTAAGTTTGAGAGAATTTGAAAGACAATTTATTCAGCTAAATGGTCTTAAAGTAACACATTATTAGAATGTTTTCTTTTGTATTTATTGCTGAACTTACAAACACACTTAATTTTTCAATGATGAATAAAATTTGGGGGAACATATGG